>NC_057800.1:125574762-125724611 GCF_018294505.1 Triticum aestivum | reverse complement strand
CTACTTGGACCGGGAGTCCTAGTAGGACTCCCTCCTTGGCGCGCCACACCTTGGCTGGCCTCCTCCTCCTCCTTTATATACGTGGGGAGGGGGCACCCCAAATACACACAAGTTTCTCTTAACCGTGTGCGGTGCCCCCTCCACAGTTACACACCTCGATCATATCGTCGTAGTGCTTAGGCGAAGCCCTGCGCCGGTAGCTTCATCATCACCGTCGCCACACCGTCGTGCTGAGGGAACTATCCCTCGTCCACAACTGGATCAAGAGTTCGAGGGACGTCATCGAGCTGAACGTGTGCTGATCGCGGAGGTGTTGTACGTTCGGTACTTGGATCGGTTGGATCGCGAAGACGTTCGACTACATCAACCGTGTTACTAAACGCTTCTGCTTTCGGTCTACGAGGGTACCTGGACACACTCTCCCCGCTCGTTGCTATGCATCTCCTAGATAGATCTTGCGTGATCGTAGGTAATTTTTTTTGAAATACTGTGTTCCCCCAACAGTGGCATACGAGCCAGGTTTATGCGTAGATGTTATATGCACGAGTAGAACGCAATGAGTTGTGGGCGATAATAGTCATACTGCTTACCAGCAACGTCTTACTTTGATTCAGCGGCATTGTTGGATGAAGCGGCCCAGACCGACATTACATGACCGCGTTCATGAGACTGGTTCTACCGATGTGCTTCGCACACATGTGGCTAGTGGATGTCTGTTTCTCCAACTTTAGTTGAATCAAGTTTGGCTACGCCCAGTCCTTGTTGAAGGTTAAAACAACACACTTGATGAAAAATCGTTGTGGTTTTGATGCGTAGGTAAGAACGGTTCTTGCTAGAAGCCCGTAGCAGCCACGTAAAACTTGCAACAACAAAGTAGAGGACGTCTAACTTGTTTTTGCAGGGCTTGTTGTGATGTGATATGGTAAAGACGTGATGAGATATAAATTGTTGTATGAGATGATCATGTTTTGTTAAAGTTATCGGCAACTAGCAGGAGCTTTATAATTGTATCTTTATTGCATAAGATGCAAGCGCCATATAATTGCTTTACTTTATCGCTATGCAATAGCAATAGTTGCAAAAGTAATATTTGGCGAGACGACCATGTGATGACACATTGATAGAGATCAAGATGATGGAGATCATGGTGCCATGCCGGTGACGATGGAGATCATGACGGTGCTTTGGAGATGGAGATCAAAGGCACAAGATGATGATGGCCATATCATGTCACATATTTTGATTGCATGTGATGTTTATATTTTATGCGTCTTATTTTGCTTAGTACGGCGATAGCATTATAATATTACCCCTCACTAAATTTCAAGGTATAAGTGTTCTCCCTGTGTATGCATCGTTGCGACAGTTCGTCGTGACGAGACACCACATGATGATCGGGTGTGATAAGCTCTATATTCACATAAAACGGGTGCAAGCCAGTTTTGCACACGTAGAATACTCGGGTTAAACTTGAGCCTAGCATATGTAGATATGGCCTCGGAACACTGAGACCGAAGGGTCAAATGTGAATCATATAGTAGATATGATCAACATAGTGATGTTCACCATTGAAAACTAGTCCATCTCACGTGATGATCGGACATGGTTTAGTTGACATGGATCATGTGATCATTTATATGACTCGTGGGATGTCTATCTAAGTGGGAGTTCTTAAGTGATATGATTAACTGAACTTAAATTTATCATGAACTTAGTCCTGATAGCATTTGCATATGTATGTTGTAGATCAATAGCTCGCATATAGCTTCCCCGTTTATTTTTGATATGTTCTTAGAGAAAAATAAGTTGAAAGATGTTAGTAGCAATGACGATGACTATCTCCGTGATCTGAGGATTATCCTCATTGCTGCATAGAAGAATTATGTCCTTGATGCACCGCTAGGTGAAATAACTATTGCAGGAGCAGATGCAGACATTATGAACGTTTGACAAGCTCGGTATGATGACTACTTGATAGTTTATTGCACCATGCTTTACGGCTTAGAACCGGGACTTCAAAAATGTTTTGAACGGCATGGAACATATGAGATGTTCCAAGAGTTGAAATTGGTATTTCAGACTCATGCCCGTGTTAAGAGGTATGAGACCTCTAACAAAATACTTTGCCTACAAGATGGAGGAGAATAGCTCAGCTAGTGAGCATATGCTCAGAATGTCTGGGTACTACAATCACTTGAATCAAGTGGGAGTTAAATCTTCCAGATAAGATAGTGATTGACAGAGTTCTCTAGTCACTATTACCAATTTATTAGAACTTCCTGATGAACTATAATATGCGAGGGATGACGAAAACGATTCCCAAGCTCTTCGCAAAGCTGAAATCGGCGAAGGTAGAAATCAAGAAAAGCATAAAGTGTTGATGGTTGACAAGACCACTAGTTTCAAGTAAAAGGGCAAGGGAAAGAATGGGAACTTCAAGAAGAATGGAAACCAAGTTGCCACTCCCATGAAGAAGCCCAAAGCTAGACCGAATCCTGAAACTGAGTGCTTCTATTACAGAGGAAATGGTCACTGGAAGCGGAACTGCCCCAAATACTTGGCGGATAAGAAGGATGGCTGTCGATGTCAAAACCGGCGGATCTCGGGTAGGGGGTCTTGAACTGTGCGTCTAAGGCGGATGGTAACAGGAGGCAGGGGACACGATGTTTACCCAGGTTCGGGCCCTCTTGATGGAGGTAATACCCTACCTCCTGCTTGATTGTTCTTGATGATATGAGTATTACAAGAGTTGATCTACCACGAGATCGTAGAGGCTAAACCCTAGAAGCTAACCTATGGTATGATTGTATGTTGTCCTATGGACTAAACCCTCCGGTTTATATAGACACCGGAGGGGGCTAGGGTTACACAGAGTCGGTTACAAGGGAGGATATATATATATATATATATATATATATATCCGTATTGCCTAGCTTGCCTTCCACACCAAGGAGAGTCCCATCCGGACACGGGACGAAGTCTTCAATCTTGTATCTTCATAGTCCAACAGTCTAGGCAAAGGATATAGTCCGGCTGTCCGGAGACCCCCTAATCCAGGACTCCCTCAGTAGCCCCTGAACCAGGCTTCAATGACGATGAGTCCGGCACACAGTATTATCTTCGACATTGCAAGGTGGGTTCCTCCTCCGAGTACTCCATAGAAGATTTTGAACACAAGGATAGTGTCCGGCTCTGCAAAACAATTTCCACATACCACCATAGAGAGAATAATATTTCCACAAATCTAATCTGCTGACGTGTTTTGACAGCACGACGTCAAGTCATGGCTCGGTCATCATCCGAACCATTTTCCCCAACCAGCACTTCACATATTGCGAGGCGGTTTTCTTGACACGTCTTGTCGAAGCAGAGATCGTGTCCCCCTTATTACGGGATTCTCATCAATACGAACGTGGGTAACCCACTCGTGCCCGTCGGTATGACTCCTCGATTTTAGGCGAGTCCAAAACGGCCGCGAGGAGGACGCTTGACATTCACCTTCTTTATAAAGAGGCCAAGACCTGTCCTTTTTTCCTCTCGCGCTCAATCGAATCCTTCCCCCGCCTCGAGTTCCAACACCCCAGGCTCAGGTCAGGCGCTTCGGACCTTCGACCATGTCCGGATCCAACCTCCAAGGTCGGTGGATGCCTTCCTCTGTCACAGAGGAGGACATCAAGAAGCTGAGAGAGGCCAGATATCTGAACGCCGAAATTTCGCACAGGCTGCCCGCCCGAGGGCAGGTCATCCCCACTCCCGAACCCAATGAGAGTGTTGTGTTCATCTCTCACTTCCTCCGAGGACTAGGCCTCGCTCTGGATCCCTTTGTTAGGGGGCTCATGTTCTATTATGGACTGGATTTCCATGATTTGGCCCCGGATTCCCTCCTTCACATCTCGTCGTTCATCGTCGTATGTGAGGCCTTCCTCCGCATTACCCCTCACTTCGGCCTATGGCTCAAGACCTTCAATGTGAAGCCGAAGATGATCGAGGGGCGGCACGCAGAGTGTGGAGGTGCTGTAATAAGCAAAAGCGTTGATGCTCCATGGCCAGAGGGTTCCTTCCCAGAGGTGTCCAGTTTGTGGCAGCAGAGTGGTTTTATATCACAACTCCCTGAAGTGCCAAGTGGGCAGCCGCCCCTGCCTTTCGCTTGGGCCCCCCACCACAACTGACGTCATGGATTAGCAGGGAGCTCAGCTAGGGTCCAGCAAAGGATGTGCCGATATTGGAGAGCCACATCCGAGATCTCTTTGAGAGAGATTTCAGCCTGGTTATGGTAATGCAAGTTATTCTAGTTCATCGAGTCCAGCCTTGCAAACATCGACCCCTCCATATGTGGGAATTCAACCCGGAAGGACCGCGGACTATTCAGTACTTCCTCGGCATGACGCTCGAAGAGATGTATAAATTGTTCTTCGGACCCCAAATAGAGTGTCTGGACACCACCGAGGATACGGGTCTGAGCTGCAACCGCCCTGATAACCAAGTAAGTAATCCCATGGCCGAACACGCTATCCTTTTATTTATCATGACATCATTCTGAAAAGTCGCTCTTTGACCAGGACTGGATAACAAAGGCGAAGATAATCAGGTGTTCGGCCCCCTTCCCGAAGGCTTGACCAATCCGGTACTGGACAGAATGCTCGAGCTGGCGCCTCGTCAGGTGCCCTCAAAGGAAGATGAAGGGGGAATAAAGAGGCCGAAAGCGGGCCTCACTCGCTACTCATCCCAACCGGGGGAATGAGCGCCTCCGCGAGGGAGGATAACCAAGGAGAAGAATCTAACATTCCCTCTCCCCGAGGAAGGAAGAGGATCACCTCTGAGGATCTAGAAACCAAGGTTTCCAAACGGGAGAAGAAATCTTCACCAGAGGGTCTTGCCTCGGAGGGTATTCTTGCTGCACAATGTCCGCACGGGGATTAGCCCTCTACCGAGCTGTAAGTAATCAAAAGGTATTTTAATAGTGAAAGTGTCCTACCTTACTTCTGGAGACAATAACCGAAGCTTATATCTTGTAGTTCGGATCGTAGCCCTTCTCGACAGAGTTCATCTTTGGGGGATCTTCTTCCGGAGATGATGAAGAGCGAAACGCCTCCCCCTGCTACCCCGCCTCATGAGGCGGGCGACCCTGAAGTATCATCGCGGAGGGTCTCTCCTGATCCGCCAAGGCCAGAGGGTAATCCTTTGGCTACCCGGAGTCCTGAGTATTCGGCTCCTAAAGAGAGCAGCAGAAAGAGTCCGGAACCATACAGTGTGCAGTCGGACGCACTGAAGGATCTTCTGGAGCAAGCGTCCATCTCAGAAGCGCATCATACGCTAATGGGTACGGTAATTGAAAGGATTTCATCCGCTGAAAGCGGATTGCATGAAGCTTTTATGAGTCTGCTGAAAGGCTTTGAGGTACGTGAAATAGTGTATGTTTTTGACAGTACCACACACGTTAGGTATGCCCTATGCAGATAGTAGCCCCTGAGACTCTGGTTGTCGTCAAAAACGGCAGCAAACAGAGGATCATAGTCCCAGGTAATAACCAGACCGCCTTTATGTGCAGGTGGCTGAAGCTCCGGTGGCTAGCTGGACTGATGGGTTTGCCGAGCTAAAGCGGCAACTTGATGCGGTAGATGCTGACATCATGCTTGTCAACAAGCGGCTTGACGAGGCACAGGGTAAGTGATTTTTCCGGTGATCAACACGTAGTAAGAGGAGCATGATGCCAGTATCTTTAATATGTTGTGACTGCAGATGGAGCTGTCACCGTGGAGACCCTTCGGGCAGAGCTTGCCCGAGCCAAGGAACAAGCAAGGAATAGCGATGCGGCCACTCTAAAGGTGGTTGAAGAGTTGAGGGCCAAACAGGCCGCACATTGCCAGAGCAAGGAAAGAATAGCCAAGATGGCCGTTGAGTTGAAAGATGCCGCTGACCGTTACCAGCTTCTTGAGAAAGAAAGTCGAGCGAGGGCGACTGACCTGGAGAAGGCCATGGTAGCAGCCAAGGAAGCCCGCTCCAAAATCAGAGCGACAAAGGAGGAGCTGCATCAAGCTGCGGATATCGTGGCTGGGAAGCCCTTGTTGTTGCGGACTAAGTTCGGAGATCCGAAGTATGCTCCTCTTGATCAACTATGGAGTTCTACGGACGCCTACGTGGATTTGGCAGCAAGTGCTGCTGACGCGGCCGAGTACTTCAAGGATCAAAAAGACCGCGAAGTGGAAAAGCTATTCTGGTCATAGTTCCATGCTCTAGTGCGTCCGCTGCTGTTGAATGAGCGAATGGCCGAGTGGGCCGAGCTCCATAGGTTGTTCGGACTTGCCATGAGGTCCGTTGTGGATCACCTGTGCCCGGGAGGGCCAAGGCCGAATAGTTACTTTAGTTTAGTGCAACAATTCCTTGGTGCCGTGCCGCACATCGATGCTATGAAGAGGTCGGCGTGCATAGAGGGTGCGCGGATGGCCTTTGCCCATGTCAAGATATACTGGGCAGAGATGGAGGCCACCACTGTTGCAACACAGGGTTCGGCCGTGGGCCGAGTGGCTGCCGAGCACTACTTTGAAGAAGTTCTTGAAGGCGCTCGTTTGATAGAGGCTCAGTGCTCGAAGAATATTATGTTCTAGTGACATGTACTCCCATTATAAAACAATGTTTTATTGAGTTACCGAGGCTGTGTTTCTACTTTTGCCTGAAAGTATTATGGTGCCTCCTGTGCGGCCGTTTATGTATATATGTATATAACCTGAAAGTTTGCAGTCGTCGGCTTCCGCCCCACACATATAATGCGGGGGTTTTCGCAAAAAACGCGTATTCACACTTGATCCAACGTCTTGGTCCATTAAGGAGGTAGTAGTGCAGCGAACGAGGCAATCGGACTATAGTGCTTTAACACTTTCACTTAGCCATAGGAGTTTGACGGTGGGGCTACTAGATAGCCCCTGGTACTTCTACGCTCGTCCGAATACGGGGTGCTTACGTACATGACTGGGAAACAGCCCTTCGTTAATGCATAGGAATCCCGAAGATTCCACTGAGTCATCCAGTGGTTGACCAATCTCACGCTATATCATGACAGTCAGTTTTTTTCTGTACCGAGGTGCTCATCCGGATGAACCAGGGCACAATCGCAGTAGTTCTCCAAGTGCTACCTTAGCCGATATAGCGGAACATAAGGTACCAAAACATGGGAGCCGGGCAAACTCAACATTTGACCAAAGACATGATTCAGAGCTGATGCATATAAGGCAAAACTAGCGATGCCGAACACTCCCTAAGGTATTTGGTCTTTATAACATATGCCGGGCTGAACAATGCCCTTAATAATAAACCCCGGGTGTCCGGGTACGTGCAATATTCTGACATGGCCACATGCCAATAACGTCAGCATCCTTCTCGGTTGTACTGAGTATCCGGAGGATGTGAACAACAAGAGACAGTAAAAAAGGTTTACGTAGGGTCTTAATCTGAAAAGAAACCTTTGAGCGGGTCCCTGCTGCACGTCTACGCCTGTGTCTCCGTTGTGCCGTGTCCTGGATGGGTGTAGCACGATTGTCATCTGTAAAAGAGAAGAACTTAGGTGAAAGTTGACGTGCCAGAAAATGGGTTATTATCAATAAACCATTAAAATTCAAGATAAGTCAAGTTGAGCCGAACTAGCCCTGATTACACGCGGGAAGCCCCTGGTACCGTCTAGGAGGGTTTGATCATCAAACCAATCTCATGTATATGTAGTGGTGCACCGGACTTGTCTATCCGTGTCCGTGGTCTTGACGACCTGTCATTTTTTCTGGTTGGTGAGGCCGTCTAGTGCTCGGCGGCCAAAGCCGCCGCACATTCTTCCGCACGTAGAGAACGCTCAGTATTTCCGCTAACTATGATGGTGCCACGTGGACCGGGCATCTTAAGCTTGAGAGAAGCGTAATGCGGTATTGCATTAAAACGAGCGAAAGCCGCTCTTCCGAGTAGTGCCTGATAGCCACTTCGGAATGGAGCGATGTAGAAACTTAACCTTTCGCTTCGGAAGTTGTCGAAAGAACCGAATACAACCTCTAGTAATAGAGAGCCCGTGCAACAGGCCTCTAGGCCTGGTATTACTCCCTTGAAGGTAGTAGTACGGTGGCTTATTTTTGTCGGGTCTATCCCCACTTTGCGGACTGTGTCCTGATATATCAGATTTAGACCACTACCACCGTCCATGAGGACTCGTGTGAGATGGTATCCGTTTATTATTGGGTCTAACACCAAGGCAGCCAATCCTTCGTGCCGGATGCTTGTCGCGTGATCCCCGCGATCAAAAGTGATCGGGCAGGCCAACCAGGGGTTGAACCTAGGGGTGACGGGCTCTATGGTGCGTGTGTCTCGGAGTGCATGTTTGCTTCTCCTCTTCGTCACATGGATCATGTTTACTGTTTTAACCTCTGGTGGGAATTTTTTCTGTCCTCCAGTGCTCTGCTGGCGAGGCTCGTCCTCGTCTTCGCTTGGTGTCTACCCCCCCTTGTGTTCGGCGTTTAGCTTACCGGCCTTCTTGAAGACCCAGCATTCTCTGTGGGTGTGATTTGCGGGTTTATCGGGGGTGCCATGAATCTGACATAGTTTGTCAAGAATCTTGTTTATGCTAGACGGTCCGTCTCTGCTGCCTTTGAAAGGCTTTTTCCGCTGACCTGGTCGAGAGCCCCTGAATCCGGTATTTACCGCCGTATTATCTAGGCTATCTTATTTATTTCGACGCTTGCTTTTATTGTGTCGTGGTTTTCCATTTCCATCCCTGACTTCGGATGTGCTTGGGTCGCTGGTGCTACTGCAGGCTAACCAACTGTCTTCGCCCGCGCAAAAGCGGGTCATGAGGCTTGTTAGGGCTGCCATTGTTCTCGGTTTTTCTTGGCCGAGGTGTCTGGCGAGCCATTCGTCTCGGATGCTGTGTTTGAAAGTTGCTAAGGCTTTGGCGTCTGGACAGTCGACGATTTGGTTCTTCTTGGTGAGAAACCTATTCCAAAGCTTCCGGGCGGACTCTCCGGACTGTTGAATTATATGACTTAAATCGTCTGCATCCGGAGGTCGGACGTAGGTCCCTTGAAAATTACCCCAAAAAGCGTCCTCGAGCTCCTCCCAACTTCCAATTGAGTTTTCGGGGAGGCTTTTCAGCCAATGCCGAGCTGGTCCTTTAAGCTTGAGGGGCAAGTATTTAATGGCATGGAGATCGTCTCCGTGAGCCATATGGATATGGAGGATAAAGTCCTCAATCCAGACCCCAGGGTCTATGGTCCCGTCGTACGCCTCTATGTTCACTGGTTTGAATCCTTCTGGGAATTCGTGGTCCAGCACCTCATCGATGAAACATAGGCGGTGTGCGGCACCCCTGTATTGGTATGTGCCATGGCGTTCGGACGGTTGTAGTATTTGGTTTTGATTTTGTGCCGGAGCGCGCTTCCTAGATCCATAGATGGATTTGGTCGTACCGGATTTTTGGCGCAAGTCCTCATGTGGATCGTGTGTTGACTTATGTGCGACTTTGTTAGCCGCTCTATCGCGGTCACAAGGTGGTGGATCCGGACGGTTGGCCGTTTCATTTTTTGGCTGTGTGGGCTCTAAGGCCTCATCGTCGAATTCAGGTAATAGCTTGCACTTTGGAAAGCTCTTTGTGTGGTAACTTCCACCATACTTTGCTTCGTTGTCGAGCACTTTGTTCCACCTGCTGTTGAGCGTATTTTGTGTGGCCTTAAGCCTTTGCTTCTACTTCTTCAGACTCCTCGCTGTGGCAATAAGCCTTCTGCGGAGGTTCTCTTGCTCCAAGTGCGTTTCCGGGATGATGTGTGCATCTTCGTCCGGATTGTTTTCCTCCCCAGAGGGGGTTTGATGAGGTTTATCCTCGGCGTCGCCGTGTTCGGACATTGGATCCGTACTATATTCGCCGCTTGCAGCTTCATCATGCTCTGCCGCTGGGGCAATGTGGTCGTCGTTTCCTCTGGAGTTGACCAGAGTGTTATTTTCTCTTGCGCTGTTATCGCTGTTTTTGCTATGGCGGGACTTAGAGCGGCGCCGCTGACGTCGGCGCTTGGGTTGCTTCTTGGAGGGTCCATCCTCCGCCGTCTCTTCGCCATTGCCTTCTTTGGGTGTATCCACCATGTATATGTCATGTGATGAAGTGGCTGTCCGGCGCCCTGTGGGCGCTGGTTCCTGTTCGTCTCTTACATCTTCGTCCATGCCGTCGATGTCTTAGGAGTCGAAGTTGAGCATGTCGGTTAAGTCGTCTACAGTGGCTACTAAGTGGGTGGTGGGTGGCAGCGAATTTCTTCGTCGTCCGCATCCCATTCTAGCCGGACATAGTTCGTCCAAGGTTCTCCTGACAAGGAGAGAGACCTTAATGAATTTAGCACATCGCCGGAAGGCGAGTGCTGAAAGATATCCGCGGAGGTGAACTCCATGATTTGTGCTTAATCGGATTCGATAGGCACGGATGCAGGCGGCTCGGAGTCCATGGCCGGAGACGAATCCAGTGGTTCGGCGCCACGGCTCTCGTAGGAGTGAAGTCAGTATCGGCTCCATCGCCACTGAGAGTGCGGCCTCCATGGCGGGGTCTATCCCCCCGTCCTTGGATGGCGCAATTTGCCACGGATTAAAGGCCGGAGTAGTTGCAGATGCGATCTCCTGAACACTGTCCGACGGCAGAGTTACGCCATGCTCATCGTGACTGTGCGGCGCACCTGACGTGGGATCGAATCCGTTGAAGATCAAGTCTCCGCGGATGTCAGCAGTGTAGTTTAAGTTTCCGGATCTGACCTGATGGCCAGGGGCGTAGCTCTCGATCTGCTCCAGATGGCCAAGCGAATTGGCCCGCAGTGCGAAGCCGCCGAATACGAAGATCTGTCCGGGGAGGAAAACCTCACCCTGGACCACATCGCTATCGATGATCGAAGGAGCCATCGAGCCTGACGGTGATGACACAGTGGAACTCTCAATGAAAGCACCAATGTCGGTGTCAAAACCGGCGGATCTCGGGTAGGGGGTCCCGAACTGTGCATCTAAGGCGGATGGTAATAGGAGGCAGGGGACACGATGTTTACCCAGGTTCGGGCCCTCTTGATGGAGGTAATACCCTACGTCCTGCTTGATTGTTCTTGATGATATGAGTATTACAAGAGTTGATCTACCACGAGATCGTAGAGGCTAAACCCTAGAAGCTAGCCTATGGTATGATTGTATGTTGTCCTATGGACTAAACCCTCCGGTTTATATAGACACCGGAGGGGGCTAGGGTTACGCAGAGTCGGTTACAAGGTAGGAGATCTATATATCTGTATTTCCTAGCTTGCCTTCCACGCCAAGGAGAGTCCCATCCGGACACGGGACGAAGTCTTCAATCTTGTATCTTCATAGTCCAACAGTCCGGCCAAAGAATATAGTCCGGTTGTCTGGAGACCCCCTAATCCAGGACTTCCTCAATGGCAAAGTGAACAAAAGTATATATGATATACATGTTATTGATGTGTACTTTACTAGTGTTCATAGTAGCCCGTGGGTATTTGATACTGGTTCAGTAGCTATGATTAGTAACTTGAAACAGGAATTACAAAATGAACAAAGACTAGTTGAGGGTGAGGTGACGATGTGTGTTGGAAGTGATTCCAAGGTTGATAAGATCACCATTGCACACTCCCTCTACCTTCGGTAGTAGTGTTGGACCAAAATAAATGTTATTTGGTGTTTGCGTTGAGCATGAATATGATTGGATCATGTTTATTGCAGTAGGTTATTCATTTAAGTCAAAGAATAACTGCTATTTTGTTTACATGAATAAAACCTTCTATGGTCATACACTTAATATAAATGGTTTATTGAATCTCGATCGTAATGATACACATATTCATAATATTGATGCCAAAAGATACAAAGTTAATAATGATAGTGCAACTTATCTGTGGCCCTGCTGTTTAGGTCATATTGGTGTAAAGCGCATGAAGAAACTCCATGCTGATGGGATTTTGGAATCACTTGATTATGAATCACTTGATGCTAGCGAACCATGCCTCATGGGCAAGATGACTAAGACTCCATTCTCTGGAACAATGGAGCGAGTAGTTGACTTGTTGGAAATAATACATACTGATGTATGCGGTCCGATAAGTGCTGAGGCTCGCCGCGGGTATCGTTATTTTCTGACCTTCACAGATGATTTGAGCAGATATGGGTATATCTACTTAATGAAACACAAGTCTGAAACATTTGAAAAGTTCAAATAATTTTAGAGTGAAGTGGAAAATCATCCTAACAAGAAAATAAAGTTTCTACAATCTGATCGCGGAGGCAAATATTTGAGTTACAAGTTTGGACTTCATTTAAAACAATGTGGAATAGTTTCACAACTCACGCCACCTGGAACACCACAGTGTAATGGTGTGTCCGAACATCGTAACCGTGCTTTATGAGATATGGTGCAATCTATGATGTCTCTTATCTATTTACCACTATCGTTTTGGGGTTATGCATTAGAGACAGTTGCATTCACGTTAAATTGGGCACCATCTAAATCCGTTGAGACGACACCATAAGAAATGTGGTTTAGCAAGAAACCTATGTTGTAGTTTCTTAAAGTTTGGGGCTGTGATACTTATGTGAAAAAGCTTCAACCTGATAAGCTCGAACCCAAATTGGAGAAATGTGTCTTTATAGGATACCCAAAGGAGAATGTTGGGTACACCTTCTATCATAGATCCGAAGGCAAGATATTCGTTGCTAAGAATGTATCCTTTTGTAACATCCCAAATTTTCAATTTGGAATGTTATACATTAGGTCATCATTGCATATCATATTTTATTTGCATTTTGGCTTGATCCTAGAAATTCTACGCAACTCAAGAACCCACGGAGAGAGTTGGGAATTTCGTTATTTTCATATTTGAGTTTTCTCGAATTTTGAAAAGAGGATCGTTTGATTTTAATTATTTTCTCTTTGAATATTTCTTTTATAAAAATAAAAGAGAGGGGATAAAATGACTTCCCCAAAATAACGAAATATTGCAGATTTAATATTAAAATCAAATAATATTTTTATTCGGAGTTTTATTGCTATTTTATTTGAATTAGGAAAAAATATGTGTTTTTTAAAATTGCATTAGAGTCCCAAATGAATGTTCACCTTGTCCGCTAGATTTTTACAGGACAGGGAAAATTTATTTCAGGATTTTTGGAGTCCGTTTAGTATTTATTTTATTCGTTTTTCTGCGCGGAATTATTATTTTTTTTTTAAAAGTTACTGACCTAACCGGGCCGTGTCCGCCTGGGGCATTGTACCCGGCCAAACCTTTAAAGGCCGAAGGCCCAAGCCGCCAGCCCCCACACCCGAAACCCTAGCCCCGCCTCAAAACCCGCGTCGCCGCCGGACTCGCCGCCGCCCCTCGCAGCCACGCCGCCGCCGTACACCGACCCCGCCATCGCCCCGCCGCCCGTCGCCGCCAACCACCACCGCCGGACCCGCCGCCGCCCTCGCTGGATTCGTCGAGGTAGCCGCCGCCGCCGCGGTTTTTGTTAGAAAACCATCGTTTTTTTAAAACAAACCGCGGTTGTTGTTTTTTTAGATTGGTTTTTATTTTTTTATTTTTTCGGTTTAGTTATTTAGCGAACGCCCGTTCGTTCGGTCGTTTTAACGAACTGTTTTCACTGTTTAGCCGCAGACAGCGAATGTTCATTCGTTAGCATGTTCGTCAGTTTTTTTCTCAGATTTTTCGCGATTATTTCTGATCGCGATTTTTGATCCGATTTTCATTTTAGTTTATCTTTTCGCTCGTTTATCGGAATCAGGCGATTCAAGCGCCTAGAGTTTCGTCTCGAAGCCCTCTTTCTGTTTAATCAACTTAAACCAGTTTTTGCTACTGTAAGATTTGACTTTAGTCCAGATTAGTAATCGAAGCTTGTTTCTTTCGTAGTTTGAGTTTTGTTGCTTTGTTCGATTTGATTCTTTTTGCCAACCGGAGTTCTTAAGTTGAACTTTCTGTTTAGATCTTCTTATTTGAGTTTTACCCATGCATCTTTGCTTGATTGCTTATTGTATGCTTGTTTGTTTGCGATAGAGTACCCAGAGTGAGAAGCGTGCTACTACGGGTCTCTAGGTTTCACGGATCATCAGCAAGGCAAGTAACACTTTGATCATACCTCTTTACTACCCAGTTTTATTGCATTAGATCAATCCTCAAACAATTGCATGGTTAGGATCTGATTTAAATTGTGAGTGTGGGAAGTAGATGAGGTAGTACCTATTCACCTGTTTATTATCAAACCTTTGGGAGTTACTTCTACGTTGCTTATTTTGCTATGCTATGCTCGTAAACGTGGTTTGGGTTTGAGTGTATTCATGACAGATGTGAGTATTGTTAATTATTGGTTAACTTAAGGTGGCAACTTTATTACACATCTGGGTGGATTGAGGCACCTGGGGAACACAGTGTTGCCTGTATTTTTGGAAATCCCGGGGTACTGTATGATTCTCCTATGGGCTGCCACCCAGGCTCAAAGGGATCATAAGATTATTAATGCTAGAAACTTCCGTGTGCAGCCACATGCCATTATGGGCTCTGGCATAGTTGATTAAGTTGTGGGAAACCTTTCCATGATGGGCTAGCAGATGTAGGGGATTGTAGGTGTACATGCCTATCTATCGGTTAAGGGGACCTCTTCGGAAAGATTGAGTCTCCGTCATCCGTTTCTCAAACATTATGTACTGCGAGAAATCCAATGGAGGAGATCGAGTCTTGTGGGGAAAAGTGCACAAACCTCTGCAGAGTGTACAAACTAATCATGGTTAGCCGTGTCCCCGGTTATGGACATCTTGAGTATCTAGTTCTTGGATTATCATGTGGATATCATCACTCTTAATAAAATTTGATTGGGTTTAATGATGATGCTTAATTGGGATTGAGTTGGGTGAACCTTCTCAATGTTTAACAACCACCATGATAGTTAAATAAAATTTATTCCTTTGTTGTAAGGGAAAATTGGCTTTCCGCAAAACATATTAACCATACAGCCTCCACCAGCCAAATATGCATGTAGTGATAGCCTTATTCTGTTCATTACTCTCTTGTGTTACATTGCTAGCATATTCCATGTGCTGACCTGTTTTCAGGCTGCAATGTATCGTGTTGCAGACTTTTTAGACAACGAGTAAGGAGCCATAGGTCGTTGTCTTTCACTCAGTGATGTCGTTGGAGCTGATGGACTCACTTTATCTTCCAAGCCTTCCGCTGTTATCGTATTAGATGGCCTTAAGCCATATTTATTGTAATAGATTCTCTTTCGAGACATCTGATGTAATAAGTGTGTGATTGCTACTCTGTTATAAATCCTCAAGTACTGTGTGTGTCAGCATTACTGATCCAGGGATGACACTGATGCACAGAGATTAGCCTGTTTGATGTCTGGTCGCTACAAGATGGTATCAGAGCACACACAGACTGTAGGACACAACCACTAAGCTAAAGCCCTAGATCACTACTCTCTTTTCATTTCTGACTCCTCTCCATTTTCTACTCTTTAGGATGGCGGATGCAAGGAACAAGTTCACTCAACCGGATGAAGGCACACCTTTTGGACGCCACTTGAAGGAAGTCACTAGGTACTTGAACATCGGAATACCAAGCTTCACCGGGACTTACAACACCACTTTACCAGAAGAGGAGTGCTGGATGATTCAAGTTCAAGTTCCAGGAAGGACATTTACGCCAGTCACTGAGCCCATAGAGTTTTTCTTTGATGCACCAACCTAGAGTCTAGGAAAGAGTATGGCAGCCCACATCACCATGGGATGCATTGGAGAAGTTTACCACAAGGATCTGAATGATACTATCTACCAGATTTGTGGGCGTCGAGATGAGCAATGGGAGATGATCAGCACCAGGAAGGATAGATCAATTGCCGCTTTCATCCAGGAGTTAAACCAGCACATACATCGCCAGGAGAACCAGATGTGTGCATGCATGATAGATCTGAAGAAGGCAATGACAAGGATCGCCGAGCTTGAAGAAGAACTCAAGTCTACACGTGATGGATACGAGGAGGAAATGACGATACTAGTGGAGATGAATGATGACCTGACAAGGAAGCTAGGAGTATTCATGGGAGACCCCGCGCCAAGAGGAGAAGATGACGATTCTACTTGCCCGGAGAACTACATCATCATCGAAGACACCGACTCGGATCCCGACGATAGCGATGATGACTATGTTGATGAAGCTGGAGTGGATATTATGGAGTCTTCGACCGATCAATTTTTCTAGTCGACCACCATATCAGTAGTAGTATTCCACCATGTATATAGTATAGTCCGAGCACTTTTGTAACGATAGTTCTAGAACGATTGTATGCCCTTGTTTGAATTGATTGAAGTGATATGATTGTGTTTGACTCATGTGCATATGGGTAGTGTTTTCTCACTAGACCTCATTCTATTCTATTCTCTTCCCTCTAAACCCTCAGATGCCTCCAAGACGTGACCCCGGATTTACCTTTCCACCAGAGCTCACTCAGTTGATCCAGCAGCAGAATGCCTTGATGTAGTTGTTAGTTCAGAACCAAGGCAACAACAACAACCCACCACCACCACCCCCAGTTGACAACTTAGCCCGTTTTCTGAGGTTGCAACCACCGGTGTTTTCCAGCAGCACCGAGCTGATAGTTGCAAATGGTTGGCTCTGCATGATTGGAAGGGAGTTAACCACTGCAGGATGCATAGATGCTGAGAAGGTGCATTTTGCCACGCACCAATTGGATGGACCAGCAGCCTCATGGTGGGAGAATTACACAACCACTTTTCCTATAGCTAATGTTACATGGGACCAGTTCCAGCAGGCCTTTCGCACTGCCCATGTATCAGCAGGAGCTATGGCCATGAAGAAGCATGAGTTTCGCAACTTACACCAAGGAGGATGCACCGTTGGCCAGTATGTGGATGACTTTAGCAAGCTAGCATGTTATGCCCCAGATGACGTTGCTACGGATGCAACTAAGCAGGAGAAGTTTTTGGAAGGACTGAATGATGAGCTGAGCATGCTGTTGATGGTAGCAACCTTTAATAACTACCAACAGTTGGTAGATAGAGCTCTCATGATTGAAGGGAAGCAGCAGCAGATGACAACCGCAAGAGGAAGTATGGACAAGGGAAGTATAATTCTGGAGCTCAGCAAAGACCCCGTTTTTCCCCGAACTCGGGAGGACCCCTTCAGCATAACCATGGAGGTCACAATCACACTGGAGGATGTTCGCACAACCATAGTGGCCCCAAGAATGGGAATGTTAATGGAGGAAGAAACGGACAGAACCGTTCCAACCCAGCAACGCCCGCCAAGAAAGATCTAAGCCACGTTACTTGCTACAAGTGCCAGAAGACTGTACATTACGCCAATGAATGTCCTAAAGCTAAGAATGGAAAGGACAATGGAAGTTCTGGGAAGAAGCCCAACCCTTTCAACAGGGGACAAGTGAACCACGTTAACGTGGAGGAGATTGAAGCCCAGCCAGATGCAGTAATAGGTAAGTTTTTGGTTAAGTCATTTAATGCAGTCGTTCTTTTTGATACTGGTGCATCGCATTCATACATATCAAGGGGATTTGTGGATAAGTATAAGCTGCCCACCAAAGTTCTTAGTACACCTATGTTAGTGAGCTCGCCAGGAGCAGAGTATATGGCAAGCCAAGGATGTTTTCAGATGCCATTGACCATAGGTAGGCATGTTTTCCCCTCAGACCTGATAATTTTGGAGTCGCAAGGTTTGGATGTGATTCTGGGTATGGATTGGCTATCGATGTATGGAGGAAACATCGATTGCGCCAGTAAGTCGATTTTGCTCACCACCCCAGAAGGAAGAAGGATCAAGTATGTATCCCGGCATGTGCCGATTAGGACTCAAGTAAATTCCTTATCAGGAGTTGTATAGGAGGAAGTACCAGTGGTGAAGGATTTCCCAGATGTACTTCCAGAAGAGTTGACAGGCATGCCACCGGATAGAGACATCGAGTTTTTGATTGAGCTTTTGCCAGGCACATGGCCAATATCTAAGAGACCGTACAGGATGCCCGCACATGATTTAGAGGAAATTAAGAAGCAGATTAAGGAGTTACTGGATAAAGGATATATTCTCCCAAGTTCGTCACCTTGGGGATCACCAGTACTTCTAGTGGAGAAGAAGGATGGATCGTTGAGGATGGTTGTTGATTATCGAGGATTGAATGAGGTGACGATCAAGAACAACTACCCACTTCCAATGATCAATGATTTGTTTGATCAGCTGCAAGGAGCTAAGGTGTTTTCCAAGATCGATCTGCGATCAGGGTACCACCAACTAAAGATTCGAGAGCAGGATATACCTAAGACAACTTTTACCACGAGGTACGGGCTATATGAGTATACCGTTATGTCATTTAGCCTGACTAATGCACCTGCCTATTTTATGAACATGATGAACAAAGTGTTTATGGAGTTTTTGGATAAGTTCGTTGTGGTGTTCATTGATGATATTCTGGTCAACTTGAAGAATGAAGAGGAGCATAAGGAGCATTTGCGATTAGTACTTGGGAAGCTCGGAGAACATTAGCTATACACCAAGTTCAGCAAGTGTGAGTTTTGGTTGAAGGAATTTGGATTCCTTGGACATGTTATATCTGGAGAAGGAATAACGGTAGACCCCACCAAAGTTGTCACTGTGACAAATTGGGAGGCACCCACATCAGTTGGAGAGATCCGGAGTTTTCTTGGACTCGCAGGATACAACCGGAGGTTAATTGAGAATTTCTCGAAGATTGCAAAGCCTATGACGGAGTTGTTAAAGAAGGACAGCAAGTTCAAATGGACTGAGGAATGTGAGGCCAGCTTTCAGGAGTTGAAGAAACGCTTGGTTACATCACCAGTGTTGATTTTGCCAGATCAACACAAGGATTATGAAGTGTATTGCGACGCTTCTCGTCGAGGACTTGGAGCCGTACTTATGCAGGAGGGAAGAGTTGTTTCATATGCCTCATGATAGCTTAAACCCCATGAGTTAAATTATGCTACGCATGATTTAGAGTTAGCAGCCGTAGTGCATGCGTTCAAGACTTGGAGCATTTTCTCATCGGAAACCATTGTGAGGTATACACGGATCACAAGAGTTTGAAGTATATCTTCACGCAAAAGGAGTTGAATCTCAGGCAGAGGAGATGGTTGGAACTCATTAAGGATTATGATATGAAGTTGCACTATCACCCCGAAAAGGCTAACGTAGTAGCCGATGCATTGAGCCGCAAGAGTCATGTCAATACACTCATGAACGGAGAGTTACCCAAGGAGTTAGCAGAGGATCTTCGCGAGCTATGTTTGGAGATAGTTCCGAGAGGCTATGTAGAAACATTGGAGATTCAGTTTACTTTCATGGATAAGATCAGAGAAGCTCAGAAGACGGACAAGGAGATTGTCGTGATAAAGGCAAGGATGAGCAAAGGAAAGGATAAAGGATTTCGTGAGGATGAGCACGATACCTTATGGTTCGAGGACCGCGTATATGTGCCAAATGATCAGGAGATCAGGAAGCTGATTTTGCAAGAGGCCCATGATTCGCCATATTCGATTCACCCAGGAAATACTAAAATGTACCTGGATTTGAAGGATAGTTTCTGGTGGACTAGAATGAAGAAGGATATTGCGGAGTATGTAACAGTTTGTGATGTATGTCAGAGAGTGAAGGCAGAGCATCAGAAGCTAGCAGGATTGCTACAACCATTGCCGACACCCGAATGGAAGTGGGACAAGCTAGGCATGGATTTTATCACGGGATTGCCCAGGACTCGTTCAGGCTATGACTCGATATGGGTTGTAGTCGATCATTTGACGAAAGTAGCTCATTTCATCCCAGCGAAGACCACTTACACCAGTGCTAAGTTGGCAAAGATATACATGACCAGGATCGTATGTTTGCATGGAGTTCCGAGGACCATTGTATCAGATAGAGGAACCCAGTTTACCTCAAAGTTTTGGAATCAGTTGCATGAAACTTTGGGAACCAGGCTAGAGTTCAATACAGCTTTTCACCCACAGACGGATGGACAGACTGAGAGAGTCAATCAGATTTTGGAGGACATGTTGAGAGCGTGTGCGCTAGATTATGGATCTAGTTGGGATGACAATTTGCCTTACACAGAGTTATCTTACAACAACAGCTATCAAGCCAATTTAAAGATGGCCCCTTTCGAAGCATTGTATGGAAGGATGTGCAGGACACCGTTGTTGTGGGATGAAGTTGGAGATCGATAGCTGTTTGGACCAGATTTGATTGAAGAGTTTGAAGAGAAGGTTAAGCTGATTCGCGATAGACTCAAAGTAGCCCAGTCCAGGCAGAAGAGCTATGCGGATTCTAAACGCAAGGAGATAGTTTACGAAGTTAGAGACAGAGTGTATCTTCGTGTATCACCACTTCGAGGAGTGAAGCATTTTGGAGTTAAGGGAAAGTTAGCACCATGTTTGTGGGACCATACAAAGTTTTGGAACGTATGGGAGAAGTTGCTTACAAGTTGGAATTGCCCGAAGGATTGTCAGGAGTTCACGATGTGTTCCACATTTCTCAGTTGAGGAAGTGTCACGCAGAGATGGCTGATATCCCTCTGAGAGATATAGTGCCACTGGAAGCGATTCAGTTGGATAACGACTTGACCTACAAGGAGAAACCAGTCAAGATTCTTGATTTGGCCAACCGAGTTACATGCAACAGGGTTATCAAGTTTTGCAAGGTTCAGTGGAGCCACCATACCGAAGATGAAGCCACATGGGAACGAGAGGAAGACCTACGGAAGGATTACCCTCACCTATTTTCTAGCCAACCTGAATCTCGAGGGAGAGATTCATCTTAAGGGGGGTAGGTTTGTAACATCCCAAATTTTCAATTTGGAATGTTATACATTAGGTCATCATTGCATATCATATTTTATTTGCATTTTGGCTTGATCCTAGAAATTCTATGCAACTCAAGGACCCACGAAGAGAGTTGGGAATTTCGTTATTTTCATATTTGAGTTTTATCAAATTTTGAAAAGAGGATCGTTTGATTTTATTTATTTTCTCTTTGAATATTTCTTTTATAAAAATAAAAGAGAGGGGATAAAATGACTTCCCCAAAATAAATAAATATTGGAGATTTAATATTAAAATCAAATAAGACTTTTATTCGGAGTTTTATTGCTATTTCATTTGAATTAGGAACAAATAGGCATTTTCAAATTGCATTAGAGTCCCAAATAAATGTTCACCTTGTCCGTTAGATTTTTAGAGGATGGGGAAAATTTATTTCAGGATTTTTGGAGTTCGTTTAGTATTTCTTTTATTCGTTTTTCTGCGCGGATTTTTTTTTTAAAGTTACCGACCTAACCGGGCCGTGTCCGCCTCGGACATTGTACCCGGTCGGCCCTTTAAAGGCCGAAGGCCCGAGCCGCCAGCCCCCGCACCCGAAACCCTAGCCCCACCTCGAAACCCGCACCGCCGCCGCCGGACTCGCCGCCGCCCCTCGCAGCCACGCCGCCGCCGTACGCCGCCGACGCCGCCGCCGTACGTCGACCCCGCCGCTGACCCCGCCGTCGCCCCGCCGCCCGTCGCCGCCGATCACCACCGCCGGACCCGCCGCCGCCCTTGTCGGATTCATCGAGGTAGCCGCCGCCACCGCGGTTTTTGTTAGAAAACTGTTGGGTTTTTTAAAACAAACTGCGGTTGTTGTTTTTATTTAGATCGTTTTTTTTTATTTTTTCGGTTTAGTTATTTACCGAGCGCCCGTTCGTTCGTTCGTTTTAACGAACGGTTTTCACCGTTTAGCCGCAGACAGTGAACGTTCATTGGTTAGCATGTTCATCAATTTTTTTCTCAGATTTTTCGCGATTATTTTTTATCACGATTTTTGATCCAATTTTCGTTTTAGTTTATCTTTTTGCTCATTTATCGGAATCAGGCGATTCAAGCGCCTAGAGTTTCGTCTCGAAGCCCTCTTTCTATTTAATCAACTTAAACCAGTTTGTACTACTGTAAAATTTGACTTTAGTCCAGATTAGTAATCGAAGCTTGTTTCTTTCGTAGTTTGAGTTTTGTTGCTTCGTTCGATTTGATTCTTTTTGCAAACCGGAGTTCTTAAGTTGAACTTTCTGTTTAGATCTTCTTATTTGAGTTTTAGTCGTGCATCTTTGCTTGATTGCTTATTGTATGCTTGTTTGTTTGCGATAGAGTACCCAAAGTGTGAAGCGTGCTACTATAGGTCTCTAGGTTTCACGGATCATCAGCAAGGCAAGTAACACTTTGATCATACCTCTTTACTACCCAGTTTTATTGCATTAGATCAATCCTCAAACAATTGCATGGTTAGGATCTGATTTAAATTGTGGGTTTGGGAAGTAGATGAGGTAGTACCTATTCACCTGTTTATTATCAAACCTTTGGGAGTTACTTCTACGTTGCTTATTTTGCTATGCTATGCTCGTAGACGTGGTTTGGATTTGAGTGTATTCATGACAGATGTGAGTATTGTTAATTTATGGTTAACTTAAGGTGGCAACTGTATTACACATCTGGGTGGATTGAGGCACCTGGGGAACCCAGTGTTGCCTGTATTTTTGGAAATCCCGGGGTACCGTGTGATTCTCCTATGGACTGCCACCCAGGCTCAAAGGGATCATAAGATTATTAATGCTAGAAACTTCCATGTGCAGCCACATGCCATTATGGGCTCTGGCATAGTTGAGTAAGTTGTGGGAAACCTTTCCATGATGGGCTAGCAGATGTAGGGGATTGTAGGTGTACATGCCTATCTATCGGTTAAGGGAACCTCTTCGATAAGACTGTGTCTCGGTCATCCGTTTCTCAAACATTATGTAGTGCGAGAAATCCAACGGAGGAGATCGAGTCTTGTGGGGAAAAGTGCACAAACCTCTGCAGAGTGTACAAACTAATCATGGTTAGCCGTGTCCCCGGTTATGGAAATCTTGAGTCTCTAGTTCTTGGATTATCATGTGGATCTCATCGCTCTTATATAATTTGATTGGGTTTGATGATGATGCTTAATTAGGATTGAGTTGGGTGAACCTTCTCAATGTTTAACAACCACCATGATAGTTAAATAAAATTTATTCCTTTGTTGTAGGGGGAAATTGGCTTTCCGCAAAACATATTAACCATACAGCCTCCACCAGCCAAATATGCATGTAGTGATAGCCTTATTCTGTTCATTACTCTCTTGTGTTACATTGCTAGCATATTCCATGTGTTGACCAGTTTTCGGGCTGCAACGTATCATGTTGCAGACTTTTCAGACAACGAGTAAGGAGCTATAGGTCGTTGTCTTTCAATCAGTGATGCCGTTGGAGTTGATGGACTCACTTTATCTTCCAAGCCTTCCGCTGTTATCGTATTAGATGGCCTTAAGCCATATTTATTGTAATAGGTTCTCTTTTGAGACTTCCGGTGTGATATGTGTGTGATTGCTACTCTGTCATAAATCCTCAAGTATTGTGCGTGTCAGCATTACCAATCCAGGGATGACACTGATGCACAGAGATCAGACTGTTTGAGGTCGGGTCGCTACACCTTTCTAGAGAAGGAGTTTCTCTCGAAAGAAGTGTGTGGGAGGAAAGTATAACTTGATGAGGTAATTGTACCTTCTCCCGAATTGGAAAGTAGTTCATCACAGAAATCAGTTCTAGTGATTCCTACACCAATTAGTGAGGAAGCTAATGATGATGATCATGAAACTTCTGATCAAGTTACTACCGAACCTCGTAGGTCAACCAGAGTAAGATTTGCACCAGAGCGGTATGATAATCCTGTTCTGGAGGTCATATTACTTGACCATGACGAACCTACGAACTATGAGGAAGCAATGATGAGCTCAGATTCCACGAAATGGCTTGAGGCCATGAAATCTGAGATGGGATCCATGTATGAGAACAAAGTATGGACTTTGATTGACTTGCCCGATGATCGGCAAGCCATTGAGATTAAATGGATCTTCAAGAGGAAGACGGACGCTGATAGTAGTGTTTTTTTACCATGAAGACTGCAGGGCTTGCACCCCACAACATCGCTGATAGTAGTGTTGCTATCTACAAAGCTCGAATTGTCGAAAAAAGTTTTCGACAAGTTCAAGGTGTTGACTACGATAATATTTTCTCACTCGTAGTGATGCTTAAGTCTGTCCGAATCATGTTAGCAATTGCCACATTTATGAAATCTGGAAAGTGGATGTCAAAACTACATTCCTTAATGGATTTCTTAAAGAAGAGTTGTATATGATGTAACACGAAGGTTTTGACAATCCTAAAGGTGCAAACAAAGTGTGCAAGCTCCAGTGATCCATCTATGGACTGGTGCAAGCATCTCGGAGTTGGAATATATGCTTTGATAAGGTGATCAAAGCATATGGTTTTATACAGACTTTTGGTGAATCCTGTATTTACAAGTAAGTGAGTGGGAGCACTACAACCTTTCTGATAAGTATATGTGAATGACATATTGTTGATCAGAAATGATGTAGAATTTTCTGGAAAGCATAAAGGAGTGTTTGAAAGGAGTTTTTCAAAGAAAGACCTTGGTGTAGCTGCTTACATATTGAGCATCAAGATCTATAGATATAGATCAAGACGCTTGATAAGTTTTTTCAATGAGTACATACCTTGACAAGTTATTGAACTAGTTTAAAATGGAATAGTCAAAGAAGGAGTTCTTGCCTGTGTTGCAAGGTGTGAAGTTGAGTAAAGACTCAAAACCTGACCACGGCAGAAAATAGAAAGAGAATGAGAAGTCATTCCCTATGCCTAAGTCATAGGTCCTATAAAGTATGCTATGTTATGTACCAGACCTACCGTGTACCTCACCATGAGTTTCGCAAGAGGGTACAATAGTGATCAAGGAGTGGATCATTGTACATCAGTTAAAATTATCCTTAGTGGATTAAGGACATGTTTCTCGGTTATGGAGGTGACAAAAAGTTCGTCATAAAGGGTTACGTCGATGCAAGCTTTGACACTGATCTGGATGACTCTAAGTCTCAATCTGGATACATATTGAAAGTGGGAGCAATTAGCTAGAGTAGCTCCGTGCAGAGCATTGTAGACATAGAAAAATTGCAAAATACATACGGCTCTGAATGTGACAGACCCATTGACTAAGCTTCTCTCACAAGCAAAACATGATCACACCTTAGTACTATTTGGGTGTTAATAACATAGAGATGTGAACTAGATTGTTGACTCTAGTAAAACCCTTTGGGTATTAGTCACATGGTGATAACCCACAAGTATAGGGGATCGCAACAGCTTTCGAGGGTAGAGTATTCAACCCAAATTTATTGATTCGACACGAGGGGAGCCAAAGAATATTCTCAAGTATTAGCAGCCGAGTTGTCAATTCAACCACACCTAGAAACTTAGTATCTGCAGCAAAGTGTTTAGTAGCAAAGTAATGTGATAGTGATGGTAACAGTAACAAAAGAGTAATGAAAGCAAAGTAATGTTTTTGGTATTTTGTAGTGATTGTAACAGTAGCAACGGGAAATTAAATAAGCGTAAACCAGTATATGGAAAGCTCGTAGGCATTGGATCAACGATGAATAATTATGCCGGATGCAGTTCATCATGTAACAGTCATAACATAGGGTGACACATAATAGCTCCAATTCGTCAATGTAATGTAGGCATGTATTCCGAATATAGTCATACATGCTTATGGAAAAGAACTTGCATGACATCTTTTGTCCTACCCTCCCGTGGCAGCGGGGTCCTAATGGAAACTAAGGGATATTAAGGCCTCCTTTTAATAGAGAACCGGAACAAAGCATTATCACATAGTGAATACATGAACTCCTCAAACTACAGTCATCACCGATAAGTATCCCGATTATTGTCACTTCGGGGTTAACGGATCATAACACATAATAGGTGACTATAGACTTGCAAGATAGGATCAAGAACACTCATATATTGATGAAAACATAATAGGTTCAGATCTGAAATCATGGCACTCGGGCCCTAGTGACAAGCATTAAGCATAGCAAAGTCATAGCAACATCAATCTCAGAACATAGTGGATACTAGGGATCAAACCCTAACAAAACTAACTTGATTACATGGTGAATCTCATCCAACCCATCACCGTCCAGCAAGCCTACGATGGAGTTACTCACGCACGGCGGTGAGCATCATGAAATTGGTGATGGAGGATGGTTGATGATGACGACGGCGATGAATCCCCCTCTCCAGAGCCCCGAACGGACTCCAGATCAGCCCTCCCGAGAGGTTTTAGGGCTTGGCGGCGGCTCCGTATCGTGAAACGCAATGATTTCTTCTCTCCTATTTTTTTCTCCCCAAAAGCAGTTATATAGAGTTGGAGTTGGAGTCGGGGGGTCTCCAGGGGGGGCACGAGGTAGGGGGCGCGCCCTAGGGGGGGGCGCCCCCCACCCTCGTGAGAAGGGTGTGGCCCCCCTGGTCTTCATCTTTGGCGAGGATTTTTTATTATTTATTGTAAGATATTCCGTGGAGTTTCAGGTCATTCCGAGAACTTTTGTTTTCTGCACATAAAACAACATCATGGCAATTCTGCTGAAAACAGCGTCAGTCCGGGTTAGTTCCATTCAAGTCATACAAGTTAGAGTCCAAAACAAGGGCAAAAGTGTTTGGAAAAGTAGATACGACGGAGACGTATCAAGTCCCCCAAGCTTAAACCCTTGCTTGTCCTCAAGCAATTCACTTGACAAACTGAAAGAAATAAAGAAAAACTTTTACAAACTCTGTTTGCTCTTGTTGTTGTAAATATGTCAAGCTAGCATTCAAGTTTTTAGCAAAGATTATAACTAACCACATTTGCAATAACGCATAGGTCTCAACTTTACTCATATCAATAGCATAATTAACTAGCAAGCCATAATAATAAATCTCGGATGACAACACTTTCTCAAAACAATCATAATATGATATAACAAGATGGTATCTCGCTAGCCCTTTCTGTGACCACAAAACATAAATGCAGAGCACCTTTAGAGATCAAGGACTGACTAGACATTGTAATTCATGGTAAAAGAGATCCAATCATAGTCACACCCAATATAAATTAACAATAATGAATGCAAATGGCAGCTGCGCTCTCCAGCTATTGCTTTTTAATAAGAGGGTGATGACTCAACATAAAAGTAAATAGATAGGCCCTTCGTAGAGGGAAGCAGGGATTTGTAGAGGTGCCAGAGCTCGGTTTTGAAATAGAGGTGAATAACATTGTGAGCGGTAACTTTCATTGTCAACATAACAACCAAGAGATGGCGATATCTTCCATGCTACACACATTATAGGCGGTTCCAAACAGAATGGTAAAGTTTATACTCCCCCTCCACCAACAAACATCAATCCATGGCTTGCTCGAAACAACGAGTGCCTCCAACATACATCAGGTCCCAGGGGGAGTTTTGGTTGCAATTATTTTGATTTAGTTTGCATAAAGCATGTGACTGGGCATCCCGGTGACCAGCCCTTTATCTCGTGAGTGAGGAGCGGAGTCCACTCCTCTAGAGAATAACCCGCCTAACATGGAAGATACATACATCCCTAGTTGATACATGAGCTATTCGAGCATACAAAACAGGATGATTATTTGAAGGTTTAGAGTTTGGCACATACAAATTTACTTGGAACGGCAGGTAGATACCGCATATAGGAAGGTATAGTGGACTCATCTGGAATAACTTTGGGGTTTAAGGGATTGGATGCACAAGCAATATTCCCGCTTAGTACAGGTGAACGCTAGCAAAAGACTGGGAAGCGACCAAGTAGAGAGCGACAACAGCCATGTACATGCATTAAAATTAATAAACATTGGATGCAAGCATGAGTAGGATATAATCCACCATGAACATAAATATCATGAAGGCTATGTTGATTTGTTTCAACTACATGCGTGAACATGTGCCAAGCCAAGTCACTTAAATCATTTAGAGGAGGATACCACCCTATCATACCACATCATAACCATTTTAATAGCATGTTGGCATGCAAGGTAAACCATTATAACTCATAGCTAATCAAGCATGGCACAAGCAACTATGATCTCCAATTGTCATTGCAAACATGTTTATTCATAACAAGCTGAATCAAGAACGATGAACTCATCATATTTACAAAAACAAAAGAGGTCGAGTTCATACCAGCTTTTCTCATCTCAGTCAGTCCATCATATATCATCATAATTGCCTTTCATTTGCACGACCGAACGATGTGAATAATAATAAGAGTGCACGTGCATTGGACTAAGCTGGAATCTGCGAGCATTCAATAAACAAGAGAAGACAAGGCAATATGGACTCTTTTGTCAGATAAACAATAATGCATATAAGAGCCATTTCAACAATTTAATTATGGTCTTCTCCTACTGACCCCCAAAGAAAAGAAAAGAAATAAAACTATTTACACGGGAAAGCTCCCAAAAAGCAAAAGAAGAACAGGAAATATTTTTGGGTTTTCATTTTAATTACTACTACAAGCATGGAAAGTAAATTAATTAAAAGCTACAACTAATTTTTTTTGTTTTTTTATTAAGGTTTATTAAACACATAAGAAGAAAGCATAAAAGGAAATAGAACTAGCATGGATGATACAATGAAAAAGTATGAGCACCGACATTTAGCAATGAGTGTGTGTGAACATAAATGTAATGTCGGTGAGAAATACGTACTCCCCCAAGCTTAGGCTTTTGGCCTTTGTTGGTCTATGGCCACGGCTGGCCTGGCTGATATCCATAATAATAGTTGTTGGGGTTGTACTATGATGCAGCAGCTATCGCCTCCTGAGCTGTAGTGTGGTGACGAGCAGCCTCCGCTCTCCTCTCGTACTCATCTGCCTCCTCTCTGGTAACATTATATCATCCTCTTGCCTGATAATCAAAGAAAGCAGGAGCAGAGAGAGTAATATGGACAGCACGGCGTCTGTCAAAGATTAGTCGGTACTGGAGTGGTGATTCGTTCCTCTCGACAAAATGGTGGGAAACCATAGAATCAAAATCTAAATAAGCAGGAGGCAACTCCATGTCTCCTTCACGAACGTCTATCTCAAGAAATTTAGCTAAGCGGGTTGCATAAGTTCCTCCAAAGAAATCTCCATTATGTCTATTATGATGCAACCTACGAGCTACAATGGCTCCCAAATGATAAGATTGGTCTCCTGACACAGCACTCCAGAGAATGCTAAGGTTAGGGACACACATGTGACATGCTTCACCCTTAGCATTTATGCACCTACCTATGAAGAGAGCAAAATAATGTATAGCAGGAAAGTGAATGCTCCCTATGGTAGCTTGCGTTATATCTCTAGATTCCCCTACAGTTAAACTAGCAAGAAAGTTTCTAAATTCAGATTTAGGGGGATCCCTAACACTACCCCATTGTGGAAGTTTGCAAGCAAACGTGAAATCCTCTAAGTCCATGGTATAAGATTTGTCATAAAGATCAAACATGACTGAAGGAGAATTACGCGAAGATGAATACTCAAACCTCCTCACAAAAGAGCTCGTGAGCTCATGATACTGGGGCATTTGTCTGCTCAAAGACCTCAAGATCGCAATTACGCAAATATGCGTTAAATTCTTCTTTAATTCCTGCTCGATCCATAAAATTTTCAGAAGGCCACTCACAAGGACACACTGGAGTGTCTCTTGGTGGCTCTTCGTTAGCATCACGCATTGCAAGCCTGGGTCCTTGCTTCTTTGAAGAACCACCTTGGAACATTTTCCTAAGCATATTTCTTCCTCTGAAAAATTCTGAATTTTTTTAGTAACTTCAAAATAAAAATAAACCAAACTCAATAATATTGATAGCAACTACTCCTACAAGTGCCTAGAGCCTATATCATGCATCAAAACTACTTTTGACCATATAAATTTGACATGCAAGCTCAAGACCAGGGTCACCTAAGCAACAAAAATTTGCAACGAATAAAGCACTAGAACAAAAACTAATTGGACCAATGGAGGAGTCACATACCAAGGAACAATCTCCCCAAGCAGTTTTGTGAGAGGTGCTTTGAGCAAGGAGATAAAAAATGGCAGCAAAACGAGCTTGGACTCGGGTTTGAGTTGGTTTTTCGTGTTTGGGGGATGAAGATGAAGTGTGTGGCTGAAAGAATAAGTGGAGGAGGGCCACCATGGGCCCACGAGGCAGGGGGCACGCCCTAGGGGGGTGGGCGCGCCCTACACCCTCGTGGCAAGGTGGTTGGCCCCCTGGTGTGTTCTTTGTTCCATAAATCCTCAAATATTCTATAAAAAATCATATTTAATTTTCAGGGCATTTGGAGAACATTTATTTTCGAGGTATTTTTATATTGCACGGATAATCAGATAACAGACAGAAAATTATTTATTTTTACTTTATTTAATATAAATAACAGAAAGTAAAGAGAGGGTACAGAAGGTTGTGCTTCTAGTTTCATCCATCTCATGCTTGTCAAAAGGAATCCACTAACAAGGTTGATCAAGTCTTGTTAACAAACTCATTCCGATTAACATGAAACCGGAGAAATTTCGAATAACACTAGGTTACCTCAATGGGGATATGCACATCCCCAATAATAAGTATATCATATTTCTTCTTGACAGTAGGAAGAGGAAATTCAAAACCTCCAAATATAATCGATGGAATTTTTCCGATAGAATTGATACTATGAACTTGAGGTTGTTTCCTCGGAAAGTGTACCATATGCTCATTACCATTAACATGAAAAGTGACATTGCCTTTGTTGCAATCAATAACAGCCCCTGCAGTATTAAGAAAAGGTCTTCCAAGAATAATAGACATACTATCGTCCTCGGGAATATCAAGAATAACAAAGTCCGTTAAAATAGTAATGTTTGCAACTACAACTGGCACATCCTCATAAATACCGACAGGTATAGCAATTGATTTATCAGCCATTTGCAAAGATATTTCAGTAGGTGTCAACTTATTCAAGTCAAGTCTATGATATAAAGAGAGAGGCATAACACTAACACCGGCTACAAGATCACATAAAGCAGTTTTAACATAGTTTCTTTTAATGGAGCATGGTATAGTAGGTACTCCTGGATCTCCAAGTTTCTTTGGTATTCCACCCTTAAAAGTATAATTAGCAAGCATGGTGAAAATTTCAGCTTCCGGTATCTTTCTTTTATTTGTAACAATATCTTTCATGTACTTAGCATAAGGATTCATTTTGAGCATATCAGTCAATCGCATACGCAAAAAGATAGGTCTAATCATTTTAGCAAAGCGCTCAAAATCCTCATCATCCTTTTTCTTGGATGGTTTGGGAGGAAAAGGCATGGGTTTCTGAACCCAAGGTTCTCTTTCTTTACCATATTTCCTAGCAACAAAGTCTTTCTTATCATAACGTTGATTCTTTGATTGTGGGTTATCAAGATCAACAACAGGTTCAATTTCTACATCATTATCATTACTAGGTTGAGCATCATTATGAACATCGTCATTAACATTTTCATTAGGTTAATGTTCATTACCAGATTGTGTTTCAGCATTAGACATAGAGATATCATTTGGATTATCTGGTGGTTCAGCAATAGGTTCACTAGAAGTTCGCACAGTTCTATCATTTTTCTTTTTTGTTCTTTTTAGAAGAACTAGGTGCATCAATTTTATTTCTCCGAGAATCTTGCTCAATTCTCTTAGGGTGGCCTTCAGGATACAAAGGTTCCTGAGTCATTCTACCAGCTATAGTAGCCACTTTAACAGCATAATCATTTTTCTTACTATTCATCTCATTGAGCAATTTTTTTTGAGCTTTAAGTACTTGTTCTACTTGAGTGGTAACCATAGAAGCATGTTTTCTAACAAGTTTAAATTCACCTCTAATATTAGCCATATAATCACCCAAGTATTTAATCATATCAGCATCTTGTTTTAATTGTCTACCAAAATAAGCATTGAAGTCTTCTTGCTTAAACATAAAATTATCAAACTCATCCAAGCATTGACTAGCAATTTTAGTAGGAGGGATTTCAGCTTTATCATATCTATAGAGAGAATTTACCTTTACTACCTGTGTCGGGTTATCGAGGTCTCGAGGCTCTTCAATAAATAAAGGATTAAGCTCATATGTTTCTTCAACAGGCGGTAAATTAAGACCATGTATTTCTTCAATAGGAGGTAAATTCTTAACATCTTTAGTTTTAATACCTTTTTCTTTCATAGATTTCTTTGCCTCTTGCATATCTTCGGGACTGAGAAATAGAATACCTCTCTTCTTCAGAGTTGGTTTAAGAATAGGATCATTAATTGGCTCAGGAGGTGGCTCAGGAGGTGCCCAATTATTTTCATTTGTCAACATATTATTCAATAAGATTTCAGCTTCATCCGGTGTTCTTTCCCTGAAAAGAGAACCAGCATAGCTATCCAGGTAATCTCTGGAAGCATCAGATAGTCCATTATAAAATATATCAAGTATTGCATTTTTCTTAAGAGGATGATCAGGAAAAGCATTAAGTAACTTGAGAAGCCTCCCCCAAGCTTGTGGGAGACTCTCTTCTTTAATTTGCACAAAATTGTATGTTTCCTTTAAAGCATCTTGTTTCTTATGAGCAGGGAAATATTTAGTAGAGAAGTAATAGATCATATCCTGGGGACTACGCACACAACCAGGATCAAGAGAATTAAACCATATCTTAGCATCACCCTTTAATGAGAACGGAAATATTTTAAGGATATAAAAGTAGTGAGATCTCTCATCGTCAGTGAACAGGGTGGCTATATCATTTAATTTAGTAAGATGTGCTACAACAGTTTTAGATTCATAGCCATGAAAAGGATCAGATTCAACCAAAGTAATTATATCAGGATCAACAGAGAATTCATAATCCTTATCAGCAACATAGATAGGTGAAGTAGCAAAAGCAGGGTCAGGTCTCATCCTAGCATTTAGAGATTGCTTATTCCATTTAGCTAATAACCTTTTGAGTTCATATCTTTCTTTGCAAGCTAAAATAGCTAAAGAAGCATCTTGATCAAATGAATAACCCTCAGGAATAACAAGTGATTCTTCATCATCACTTTCATCTTCATAATCAGATTCAATATTTTCAATCTCTCTAGCCCTAGCAAGTCGTTCCTCGAGAAAATCACTAAGTGGCATAGTAGTATCAGGCATAGAGGTACTTTCATCATAAGTATCATGTATAGCAGAAGTAGCATCATCAATAACATGTGACATATCAGAACAAATAGCAAAAGCAGGTTTAGGTGTCGCAAGCTTACTCATAACAGAAGGTGAATCAAGTGCAGAGCTAGATGGCAGTTCCTTACCTCCCCTTGTAATTGAGGGATAGATCTTGGTTTTTGGATCTCTCAAGTTCTTCATAGTGTCCAGCAGATATAAATCCCAAGTGACTCAAAGAATAGAGCTATGCTCCCCGGCAACAGCGCCAGAAATTAGTCTTGATAACCCACAAGTATAGGGGATCGCAATAGCTTTCGAAGGTAGAGTATTCAACCCAAATGCATTGATTCGACACAAGGGGAGCCAAAGAATATTCTCAAGTATTAGCAGCTGAGTTGTCAATTCAACCACACCTGGAAACTTAGTATCTGTAGCAAAGTGTTTAGTAGCAAAGTAATATGATAGTGATGGTAACGGTAACAAAAGAGTAATGAAAGCAAAGTAATGTTTTTGGTATTTTGTAGTGATTGTAACAATAGCAACGGGAAAGTAAATAAGCGTAAAGCAGTATATGGAAAGCTCGTAGGCATTGGATCAATGATGAATAATTAGGCCGGATGCGGTTCATCATGTAACAGTCATAACATAGGGTGACACAGAACTAGCTCCAATTCGTCAATGTAATGTAGGCATGTATTCCGAATATAGTCATACGTGCTTATGGAAAAGAACTTGCATGACATCTTTTGTCCTACCCTCCCATGGCAGCAGGGTCCCAATGGAAACCAAGAGATATTAAGGCCTCCTTTTAATAAAGAACCGGAACAAAGCATTAGCACATAGTGAATACATGAACTCCTCAAACTACGGTCATCACCGGTAAGTATCCCGATTATTGTCACTTCGGGGTTAACGGATCATAACACATAATAGGTGACTATAGACTTGCAAGATAGGATCAAGAACACTCATATATTGATGAAAACATAATAGGTTCAGATCTGAAATCATGGCACTCGGGCCCTAGTGACAAGCATTAAGCATAGCAAAGTCATAGCAACATCAATCTCAGAACATAGTGGATACTAGGGATCAAACCCTAACAAAACTAACTCGATTACATGGTGAATCTCATCCAACCGATCACCGTCCAGCAAGCCTACGATGGAATTACTCACGCACGGTGGTGAGCATCATGAAATTGGTGATGGAGGATGGTTGATGATGACGACGGCGACGAATCCCGCTCTCTGGAGCCCCGAACAGACTCCAGATCAGTCCTCCCGAGAGGTTTTAGGGCTTGGGGGCGGCTCCGTATCGTGAAACGCGGTGATTTCTTCTCTCCTATTTTTTTCTCCCCGAAAGCAGTTATATAGAGTTGGAGTTGGAGTCGGGGGGTCTCCATGGGGCCCGCGAGGTAGGGGCGCGCCCTAGTGGGCGGGGCGCCCCCCACCCTCATGAGAAGGGTGTGGGCCCCCTGGTCTACATCTTTGGCGAGGATTTTATTATTATTTATTGTAAGATATTCCGTGGAGTTTCAGGTCATTCCGAGAACTTTTGTTTTCTGCACATAAAATGACATCATGGCAATTATGCTGAAAACAGCGTCAGTCCGGGTTAGTTCCATTCAAATCATACAAGTTAGAGTCCAAAACAAGGGCAAAAGTGTTTCAAAAAGTAGATACGACAGAGACGTATCACATGGTGATGTGAACTAACCACATAAAGATGTGAACTATTGGTATTAAATTACATGACGATTTGAACTAGATTATTGACACTAGTGCAAGTGGGAGACTGAAGGAAATATGCCCTAGAGGCAATAATAAAGTTTTTATTTATATTTCCTTATATCATGATAATTTTTTTATTATTCATGCTAGAATTGTATTAACTGGAAACTTAGTACATGTGTGAATATGTAGACAAACAGAGTGTCCCTAGTATGCCTCTACTAGACTAGCTCGTTAATCAAAGATGGTTAAGTTTCCTGACCATAGACATGTGTTGTTATTTGATCAACGGGATGACAAGACCCATCCGTTAGCTTCGCATAATGATCTTTTACTTTTATTGCTATTGCTTTCATCATGACTTATACATGTTCCTCTGACTATGAGATTATGCAACTCCCGAATACAAGAGGAACACCTTGTGTGCTATCAAACGTCACAATGTAACCGGGTGATTATAAAGATGCTCTACAGGTGTCTCCCATGGTGTTTGTTGAGTTGGCATAGATTGAGATTAGGATTTGTCACTCGGTGTATCGGAGAGGTATCTCTGGGCCCTCTCGATAATGCTCATCACTATAAGCCCTGCAAGCAATGTGACTAATGAGTTAGTTGCGGGATGATCCATTACGGAACGATTAAAGAGACTTGCCAGTTGTTACCTCTTGAGCATGCATTGGTTTTCCCTTGAAGAGGAAAGGGTGATGCAGCAAAGCATCGTAAGTATTTCCCTCAGTTTTTCAGAACCAAGGTATCAATCCAGTAGGAGACCACACGCGAGTCACCTCGTACCTACACAAACAAATAATAACTTCGCAACCAACGTGATAAAGGGGTTGTCAATCCCTTCACGGCCACTTGCAAGAGTGAGATCTGATAGAGATAATGATAATAAGATAAATATTTTTGGTATTTTTGTGATATAGATTGAAATTAAAGATTGCAAAATAAAATAGATTGGAAACTTGTATGATAGAAAATAGACCCGGGGGCCATAGGTTTCACTAGTGGCTTCTCTCAAGATAGCATAAGTATTACGGTGGGTGAACAAATTACTATCGAGCATATTGAGCATAGTTATGAGAATATCTAGGTATGATCATGTATATAGGCATCACGTCAGTGACAAGTAGACCGACTCCTGCCTGCATCTACTACTATTACTCCACACATCGATCGCTATCCAGCATGCATCTAGAGTATTAAGTTCATAAGAACAGAGTGACGCTTTAAGGAAGATGACATGATGTAGAGGGATAAACTCATGCAATATGATATAAACCCCATCTTTTTATCCTCGATGGCAACAATACAATACGTGTCGTTTCCCTTTCTGTCACTAGGATCGAGCACTGCAAGATTGAACCCAAAGCTAAGCACTTCTCCCATTGCAAGAAAGATCAATCTAGTAGGCCAGACCAATCTGATAATTCGAAGAGACTTGCAAAGATAACCAATCATACATAAAAGAATTCAGAGAAGATTCAAATATTGTTCATAGATAATCTTGATCATAAACCTACAATTCATCGGATCTCGACAAACACACCACAAAAGAAGATTATATCGAATAGATCTCCAAGAAGATCAAGGAGAACTTTGTATTGAGATCCAAAGAGAGAGAAGAAGCCATCTAGCTAATAACTATGGACCCGAAGGTCTGAGGTAAACTACTCACACATCATCGGAGGGGCCATGGAGTTGATGTAGAGGCCCTCCGTGATCAATGCCCCCTCCGGCGGAGCTCCGGAAAAGGCCCCAAGATGGGATCTCTTGGGTACAAAAGGTTGATGCGGTGGGAATAGCGTTTCGTGGTGCTCGTGGATGTTTTCGGGGTATGTGAACATATATAGGAGGAAGAAGTAGGTCGGTTAAGCCACGAGGGGCCCACAGGGGGGAGGGCGCGCCCAGGGGGTAGGCGCGCCCCTGCCTCGTGGACACCTCGTTCGTTTCTTGACGTCCACTCCAAGTCCTCTAGATCACGTTTGTTCCAAAAATCACGCTCCCAAAGGTTTCATTCCGTTTGGACTCTGTTTGATATTCCTTTTCTGCGAAACACTGAAATAGGCAAAAAAAACAGCAATTTGCACTGGGCCTTGTGTTGATAGGTTAGTCCCAAAAATAATATAGAAGTGTAAAATAAAGCCCATTAATATCCAAAACGGATAATATAATAGCATGGAACAATAAAAAATTATAGATACGTTGAAGACGTATCAGCATCCCAAGCTTAATTCATGCTCGTTCTCGAGTAGCTAAATGATAAAAACAAAATTTGTGATGTCGAATGCTTTCTAGAATATTCTTCAATGTATTTTTCTCTATTGTGGCATGAATGTTCAGATCCGAAATATTCAAGATAAAAGTTTATTGTTGATATAAAAATAGTAATACTCCAAGTATGCTAATGAAGCAATTATGCCTTATCAAAATACTATAGCCAAAGAAAACTTATCCCTACAAAGTCATATAGTTTGGCCATGCTTCATTTTCGTCACACAAAATGCTCTCATCATGCACAACCCCGATGACAAGCCAAGTAATTGTTTCATACTTTGCCTTTTCAAACTCTTTCAACTTTTATGCAATATATGAGCGCGAGCCATGGACATAGAACTATGGGTGGAATAGAATATGATGATTGAGGTTGTGTGAGAAGACAAAAAGGGAGAAAGTCTCACCTTGACTCGGCTAATCAATGGGCTATGGAGATGCCCACCAATTGATGTCAATGCAAGGAGTAGGGATTGCCATGCAATTGATGCACTAGAGCTATAAATATATGAAAGCTCATCAAAGAAACTAAGTGGGTGTGCATCCAACTCGCTTGCTCACGAAGACCTAGGGCATTTGAGGAAGCCCATCATTGGAATATACAAGCCAAGTTCTATAATGAAAAATTCCCACTAGTATATGAAAGTGACAAAATAAGAGACTCTCTATCATGAAGATCATGGTGCTACTTTGAAGCACAAGTGTGGAAAAAGGACAGTGACATTGTCCCTTCTCTCTTTTTCTCTCATTCTGACGCCCCCGATTCGACCGTACACTAATCATACATGCAAATGTGTACGATCAAGATCAGGGACTCACGGGAAGATATCACAACACAACTCTACAAATAAAATAAGTCATACAAGCATCATATTACAAGCCAGGGGCCTCAAAGGCTCGAATACAAGAGCTCGATCATAGACGAGTCAGCGGAAGCAACAATATCCGAGTACAGACATAAGTTAAACAAGTTTTACTTAAGAAGGCTAGCACAAACTGGGATACAGATCGAAAGAGGCGCAGGCCTCCTGCCTGGGATCCTCCTAAACTACTCCTAGTCGTCGTCAGCGGACTGCACGTAGTAGTAGGCACCTCCCGAGTAGTAGTAGTCGTCATCGACAGTGGCGTCTGGCTCCTGGGCTCCAACGTCTGATCGCAGCAATCGGGTATAGGAAGGGGAAAAGAGGGAGCAAAGCAACCGTGAGTACTCATCCAAAGTACTCGCAAGCAAGGAGCTACACTACATATGTATGCATTGGTATCAAATGGAAAAGGGGTATCATATGTGGACTGAACTGCAGAATGCCGGAATAAGAGGGGGATAGCTAGTCCTGTTGAAGACTACGCTTCTGGACACCTCCATCTTGCAGCATGAAGAAGAGAGTAGATGGTAAGTCCACCAAGTAGCATCGCGTAGCATAATCCTACCCGATGATCCTCTCCTCGTCGCCCTGTTAGAGAGCGACCACCGGGTTGTATCTGGCACTTGGAAGGGTGTGTTTTATTAAGTATCCGGTTCTAGTTGTCATAAGGTCAAGGTACAACTGCAAGTCGTCCTGTTATCGAAGATCACGGCTATTCGAATAGATTAACTTCCCTGTAGGGGTGCACCACATAACCCAACACGCTCGATCCCATTTGGCCGGACACACTTTCCTGGGTCATGCCCAGCCTCGAAAGATCAACATGTTGCAGCCCTACCTAGGCACAACAGAGAGGTCAGCACGCCGGTCTAAATCCTATGGCGCAGGGGTCTGGGCCCATCGCCCTTTGCACACCTACATGTTGCGAACGCGGCTGGAGAGCAGACCTAGCAACCTCCATTACAAAGGAAGTTGTGTTACGCGGTCCAACCCGGCGCGCACCACTCACTCGCTGACGTCACGACGACGTCGAGTGCCCATAACTGTCCCCGCATAGATGGTTAGTGCGTATAAGCCAGTGGCCAGACTCAGATCAAATACCAAGATCTCTTTAAGCGTGTTTAAGTATCCGCGAGCGCCGACCAGGGCCAGGCCCACCTCTCTCCTAGGTGGTCTCAACCTGCCCTGTCGCTCCGCCTCAAAGTAACAGTCGGGGGCCGTCGGGAACTCAGGCCCAGCACTACCTGGATGGAGCCCCCTGCCCCTTCAGCCCCATCTCCAAATAGTATCACCGGTAATGTAACGGTGTAAAGTATATAGTATATGTCCATTATCACCTCCCGAAGTGATCACGGCCCAGTAGTATAGCGTGGCAGACGGACAAGAATGTAGGGCCACTGATGATAAACTAGCATCCTATACTAAGCATTGGGATTGCAGGTAAAGGTAACAACAGTAGTAGCAAGGACATGCTATGCATCAGGGTAGGATTAAGGGAAAGCAGTAACATGCTACACTACTCTAATGCAAGAAGTAGAGAGAAGAGTAGGCGATATCTGGTGATTAAGGGGGGGCTTGCCTGGTTGCTCTGGCAAGAGAGAGGGGTCGTCAACACCGTAGTCGAACTGGGGTTCGCCGGCAGTCTCGGGGTCTACCGGAAAGAAGTAACGGAGGGAGAACACAATAAATAACAAAGCAATCAAAGCAACACAAGGCATAACATAGCAATACGCGGTGCTAGGTGTGCCCTAACGCAGTACTAGGTGATACCGGGAAAGGATTCCCAGTGTTTCGGGTTTTCGGACAAATGAACTGGAGGGGGAAAGTTGCGTGTTCGCTATGCTAGGGATGCGTGAAGGACAAACGGGCTGCATATCCAGATTCGTCTCGTCGTTCTGAGCAACTTTCATGTACAAAGTTTTTCCATCCGAGCTACGGTTTATTTTATATTAATTTTAAAAGGTTTAAATCATTTTTAGGATTTATTTAATTAATTAAATCAACATTATCCAGAATAGTGTTTGCTGACGTCAGCATGAAGTCAGCATGACATCAGCAGCTGACCTGTTCAACCTGACGTGTGGGTCCCACTATCATTGACTAATTAACTAACTAATTGTTTAGTTAGATTAATCAGCAGGTTAATTAGGTTTAATAGTTAGCTAACAGAATTAATTAAGTTAATTACTTCTTTAATTAATTAATTAATTAATATTTTAATTAATTTTAATTATTAATTATCATCATTTTTTTATATATAATTCATTCCATTTTTTTAACGTTCTAGGGGCGTGGGCCCCCCTTGTCATTGGCCTAGGGAGGCTAACGGGCGAACGGGCAGCGGTTACGGGCGCGGGTAGGGCGTGCGCCCACCTGCATGCCCGAGGCCACCAATAGGGGGGCAGCCACGGCGGCAGTCGGAGCAGTGCGGCAAGGGGGCGACAGGGCGGGGTTCGGCCTCGGTGGGAAGCGGCTATGCGTGCAGGAGTCGGCGCGGCAACCGGCTGCAGGGAGGGCGCAGAGCGACGGGCAGGGGTCGCGGTGGAGGCAACCACGGGGTGAGTTGGGCACTTCAGAGGGGCGTGGCGCGACGGTGCGGGGCGCAACGGCGACGGCGAGCGACTGCAGCGGGTGGAGCTGGCGAGGCGCGCAGGTCGCGGGGCCGGGGCGCGCACGCTGGGCGTGGCCAGCGCAGGGTGACCACGGTCCGTGCGCGATCGGACAATGAGCAGCGATGGGGAGAGACGCGGTGAGATGGGCATAGGAGAAAGGAAGGGGTGGTGGCTCACTGGGCCCTGCAGGTGTGCGACAATGAGCTCGAGGCAGCGGTGGCGACGGTGACGATGAAGACGAGGAAGCAGCGGCCGGCGAGGGGCGGGCGAGGACGGGGGAGGTTGAGGCGGAGGGCGGCGAATGGCGTGGCAGAGATGAGGAGGACGGCAGCGACGGCGGGGTGGCTCCGGGCGACGAGCACGACGCGGACGAGGTGGCGTGGGTCCCAGGCGGCGTCCTGGACGGTGAGCGTCGGCGACAGGGTTGGGGCGTCGTGCGGGAGCGAGGGGAGTGAGGGGAGGCTCGCCCCGATTGGATCGGGAGGGGAGCGGGTGTGGCGTCGTGGGGGAGGAGTGGGAGTGGATAGGGTTTCCCTCGGTGGGTGGGGGGAGTAGGGCCATATAGGCCAGAGGCGCGGGGTGGGCCGACTGGCTGGCTTGAGGCCCAGCTGGGCTAGCTGGCCCGAGGTCCAGTTGGCCACGAGGCCCATTTTTTGTATTTTAGTTTTCTTTTCTTATATGTATTTTATTTCTTTTCTGTTTTATTTTGTTCCTCCTTTATTTTAGTTTTCTAAAGTACAAAAATGACCCCTAAATTAGTAATACCACTAAACCCACTACCATAAAGAGTTTAGTCCCTAAATAGAATAGTTTATCATATTATTAATTATAAAGGCATTTTATTATTTGTTTTGCTATTGTTTTAGTCATTTTAGAGTATTTAAAGATTTTATAAAAGTGGGGTTTCTTCACCACAATTACCTTTGCATTATTTGGCACAACTCGAACATTTTTGTTTTAAAGTTCGAAAACTTTTGTTGTTTGACTTTATTTTAAATTTGAATTTGAATCGTTTTTGAACTAACACGAGATTAGCAACAGTAATCGAGGTGACGTGGCATCACTAGCAGAGGGTTACTGTAGTGTAACTATCCGGGCGTCACAATTCTCCTCCACTACAAGAAATCTCGTCCCGAGATTTAAGAGGTAGAGTAAGGAGAAAGGTCTGGTTACGATATTTCAAGAGATCTTCTTGGTCTTGGCTGCTCTTCTTGAAGAAGTTAATCCCTTTCATTGATGTCTTCAATTCTTTATTTCAATGCATCATGATGAAGTTGTCGTCCTTTCTTCGAGGAACTCCATCGTACTTACGAATAGGTAAGGGGCAGCTCTACAACGATAGTATGTTATAAGGTAAAATCATCTGGGGGTATCCCAAGAATGAACACATGAGTATCTCCCGAGTTGAACAAATGAGACACATCGAGAGCAAAGTAAGAAGGTACCATAAGAATTTTCAAGCAGATAGACAATGGTACGATGCCTAAACAAAGTGTGAAAGGGGGGCCCAGAGCAACGAGAATAAGTATTGCGTCTGATACCGGAATTGATGATCTCATCGGAAGGTGGCTCGTGAATTACATATGAGGCCACACGCGAGGAATAGCTTTGGGGAACAGGGGGTGTATAGGAGAGTCAGGTTTCGATCCTGTGGAACTATGGGTTATGGGCCCACCATGTGTTAAAAGTAGAAAGAGCGATGACATCTTACACGGTCATGATTGCGAAGTAGGTCAGAGCTTAGCCTGTCAGTTATGTTGGCAACAACGTCGGTACCAAGGGCGAGGGACGAGGAGAACCATTTTCCTGCTTGTTGAACGAGGCGGACCAGTAGGCAAAGTTCTCCTCCATCGGCGGTTACCGGAAAGACATCAACAGTAGAAACAGGGTCTCGCTGACAGAATTGTACACCGAGGTGTTTACATAAGCAGGAGAATATTACTGCTTAGATCATATAGACCTCAAGAAAGGTTAAACCAAGCAATGGAAAGGAAAATATGATTATCAGATTAAACAGAACAATGGAAAGGAAAAATGTGTTTAAACACACATTTCAGGGGTTTATCCTTCCCAAGGACAAGCAAAGCAAGATATCCATGATAGGGTAGTAAGTAGAAAACCATTTAGGCAAGGGGAGAGGAATTTCATGACGTTACCCAAACAACGGTGTTTGAATAAGTGATCAAGAAACAGTTAGTATTAGACCTCCAATGTTCTTAATGATGTTCGGAGTACCACAATCATGCTTCAGGATAGCATGGACATGGTGTTTCAAGCAAGATTGAATCTGAAGGTCTCAAGAAGTACAAAGGAACAATTCCAAGAATGTCAAGGAATGTAAGATATAACCAAAACATGTCCAAGTCTGTATTGGCAGGAAGTCAAGGATGGTGTCGAAGTCAACACGAATCATCGACGGGCAAGGATGGTATTTCTCCTCAAGAATTCGATTGATGTCGTAGAACAAGGCAGTATATTGATGGTGATTACGACAAATTTTGTCGAGAGGCCCTATGAAGATGCCATCGAGCAGCAACGACATCAAGCAAAAGGAATGATGAAGCGAAAGGTTATTGGAATCACGGGTACGACACAAACTTGAAATCAAGCTTGTTGTTCAAGGCGAAATGATTTGACAAGGAAGATCGACGTAAGCTTAGCTCATCGTCGAAAATTGTGCTTCGGGAAGAAGAACCAGGTAACATGGTTAAAATTTGGCACGATAGTGATATAGCCGATCATGCTAGGAATGACTTGAAGGATTATTAAACTCGTAAGCAATGAAAATTACTTAGAGTTATTGAATCAGAGTGCGGAATCGATTCACTTACCGGTGTTCTCAGTTGATAAACAACCCAGAACCCATGAAGTGACAAAGATAGGGTAAGGTAGTACTCCATCAAAAGTTCATAAAATGTAGTGTAATGGCATGATATCCTCGAGATACCAGGGGTAATACTCAAAGGTAGATCATAATAGAGGTTGGACAGGTGCAATGATCTGCACAAGACAAGTACTCAACTTGTCTGATAAATGGTATTAATGAGAAAATATGGTCGGAACCCTGATTGCAAAGGACCAAACATAGATACAGGATGAACTTATAACAAGGGGATTAATATCATTTACAAGAAGCTTCAATGATAAGTTTCACATCGGGTCCATGGGCATGAACGCAAAGGCTCAAGGTCGACTCCCACTTCTTCCATGCATAACCTTTCATTTTACTTCTCGCTTTTGAAGAAGCTGTAGTGTAGAAATTTTATCTAGCAAAATACCAGAAGAGTATGGCTCGTGAAGACTTTCGAGTTCACACATAATAAGGAAGGCATAGGTTCAAACCATCGGGGTATCGTGGAAACATATTCCGCAAGCTTCAATAGTAAACATCACCAGCTCGAAAGTAGAGCATTGTTCAAAAGCAGATGATACAATTTACCAAAGGCATTATATACCCATGGAAGGCTCACAAGGTTATTCAATATGAAGGACACTATCGGATAAAATCCAACAAGAGGTCTGGTGGTCTGCAATGGAGTTGATGTGAGTATCGGTACTCTATCAAAGGAAGAAGGAATGCATGTGCATCTGATTATAGAAACAACTGACTAACTCAAAGCTCAATTGCAAAGGAATTATGAATTCCAAATCAAAGGGTCAGAAGCAAACGCTCTGATCAAGGATGGATAAATTCAATAGACCTAAGGGTACAATTGACGGCAAATAGATTGGCCGAGAACAAGCTCATGTTCAAAATGACGCATGAGCCGAAAGGATAATTTAAAAGGGTCGATTGATGATTGTGTGCATTCGCACACATGTTGAATCAATAGGATCAAAATGACAGTGTCAAAAGATACTAGTGAATATTGCTAGTGATATGGGAGCATCCGTAATGTAAGCATACAAGTATTTGCAAAGCAATAGTTCGAAGAGGATGCTCAGAAGGTCGGATAGTATTTCGGAGTATCTTATGAAGCATACGAACAACTAGGGATGAACGAATACTCAATAAGTGCGAGGAATGTTCAATAGGGGTATTCATGTCGTAAAGAACTGCAAGGCAGTAAGCTTAAAGGATTTTCGGAACAACAGAGAGCAATTTAGGGCATCTTGTAATAACAAGAGCAACTGAGAATGAAGGTATGAACGACAATTGTAGGTAGTTATCCATAAGGGTATATTGGTGGTAGGGGATTGTAAAGTCGGTGGGCACAAGGGTCTCGGGAAAACCTCGGAGAGTATCTTCGAAATCTTATGGTGCAGCAAGCGATCATATGGAGTGAGGGGCTCTCTGGGAGAAAGTGTTTTCGAGAACCTAAAGTTAGATTTTAGAAAATCATTTAACCTGAATAGAAGAGAGATCAGAATCACAGACTAAGGATCGAGGAATAAAAGATCTTAATACCACCCAAATGACGACGTGGGCCCGTAAGACACACATCCATGTTAGTAAAAAGTTTTGCAATGTCTAGACTCAACTTTGGCCAAGGAGTGTGGAAGGGGATTCCTACAGGCAGTCGGCTCTGATACCAACTTATGACGCCCCCAATTCGACCGTACACTAATAATACATGCAAATGTGTACGATCAAGATCAGGGACTCATGGGAAGATATCACAACACAACTCTACAAATAAAATAAGTCATACAAGCATCATATTACAAGCCAGGGGCCTCGAAGGCTCGAATACAAGAGCTCGATCATAGACGAGTCAGCGGAAGCAACAATATCTGAGTACAGACATAAGTTAAACAAGTTTGCCTTAAGAAGGCTAGCACAAACTGGGATACAGGTCGAAAGAGGCGCAAGCCTCCTGCCTGGGATCCTCCTAAACTACTCCTGGTCGTCGTCAGCGGACTGCATGTAGTAGTAGGCGCCTCCCAAGTAGTAGTAGTTGTCGTCGACAGTGGCGTCTGGCTCCTGGGCTCCAACGTCTGGTCACAACAATCGGGTATAGAAAGGGGAAAAGAGGGAGCAAAGCAACCGTGAGTACTCATCCAAAATACTCGCAAGCAAGGAGCTACACTACATATGTATGCATTGGTATCAAATGGAAAGGGGGTATCATATGTGGACTGAACTGCAGAATGCCGGAATAAGAGGGGGATAGCTAGTCCTGTTGAAGACTACGCTTCTGGCCACCTCCATCTTGCAGCATGAAGAAGAGAGTAGATGGTAAGTCCACCAAGTAGCATCGCGTAGCATAATCCTACCCGATGATCCTCTCCTCGTCGCCCTGTTAGAGAGCGACCACCGGGTTGTATCTGGCACTTGGAAGGGTGTGTTTTATTAAGTATCTAGTTCTAGTTGTCATAAGGTCAAGGTACAAATCCAAGTCGTCATGTTACCGAAGATCACGGCTATTCGAATAGATTTACTTCCCTGTAGGGGTGCACCACATAACCCAAAACGCTCGATCCCATTTGGCCGGACACACTTTCCTGGGTCATGCCCGGCCTCGGAAGATCAACACGTCGCAACCCTACCTAGGCACAACAGAGAGGTCAGCACGCCGGTCTAAATCCTATGGCGCAGGGGTCTGGACCCATCACCCTTTGCACACCTACACGTTGTGAACGCGGCCGGAGAGCAGACCTAGCAACCTCCATTACAAAGGAAGTTGTGTTACGCGGTCCAACCCGGCGCGCGCCGCTTAGTCGCTGACGTCACGAAGGCTTCGGCTGATACCACGACATCGAGTGCCCATAACTGTCCCCGCGTAGATGGTTAGTGCGTATAACCCAGTGGCCAGACTCAGATCAAATACCAAGATCTCGTTAAGCGTGTTTAAGTATCCATGAACGTCGACCAGGGCCAGGCCCACCTCTCTCCTAGGTGGTCTCAACCTGCCCTGTCGCTCCGCCTCAAAGTAACAATCGGGGGCCGTCGGGAACTCAGGCCCAGCACTACCTGGATGGAGCCACCTGCCCCTTCAGCCCCCATCTCCAAACAGTATCACCAGTAATGTACCGGTGTAAAGTATATAGTATATGCCCGTGATCACCTCCCGAAGTGATCACGGCCCAGTAGTATAGCATGGCAGACGGACAAGAATGTAGGGCCACTGATGATAAACTAGCATCCTATACTAAGCATTGGGATTGCAGGTAAAGGTAACAACAGTAGTAGCAAGGACATGCTATGCATCAGGGTAGGATTAACGAAAAGCAGTAACATGCTACACTACTCTAATGCAAGCAGTAGAGAGAAGAGTAGACGATATCTGGTGATCAAGGGGGGGGGGCTTGCCTGGTTGCTCTGGCAAGAGAGAGGGGTCGTCAACACCGTAGTCGAACTGGGGTTCGCCGACAGTCTCGGGGTCTACCGGAAAGAAGTAACGGAGGGGGAACACAATAAATAACAAAGCAATCAAAGCAACACAAGGCATAACATAGCAATACGCGGTGCTAGATGTGCCCTAACGCAGTACTAGGTGATACCGGGAAAGGGGGGAAACATCCGGGAAAGGATTCCCGGTGCTTCGGGTTTTCGGACAGATGAACTGGAGGGGGAAAGTTGCGTGTTTGCTATGCTAGGGATGCATGAAGGACAAACGGGTTGCGTATCCAAATTCGTCTCGTCGTTCTGAGCAACTTTCATGTACAAAGTTTTTCCATCCGAACTACAGTTTATTTTATATTAATTTTAAAAGGTTTAAATCATTTTTAGGATTTATTTAATTAATTAAATCAACATTATCCAGAATAGTGTTTGCTGATGTCAGCATGAAGTCAGCATGACATCAGCAATTCACCTGTTCAACCTGACATGTGGGTCCCACAGTCATTGACTAATTAACTAACTAATTGTTTAGTTAGATTAATCAGCAGGTTAATTAGGTTTAATAGTTAGTTAACAGAATTAATTAAGTTAATTACTTCTTTAATCAATTAATTTTAATTATTAATTATCATCATTTTTTATATATAATTCATTTCATTTTTTAACGTTCTAGGGGGTGGGGCCCCTTGTCATTGGCCTGGGGAGGCTAACGGGCGAACGGGCAGCGGCTACGGGCGCGGGTAGGGCGTGCGCCCACCTGCATGCCTGAGGCCACCAACAGGGGGGCGGCCACGGCGGCAGCCGGAGCAGTGCGGCAAGGGGGGCGACAGGGCGGAGTTCGGCCTTGGCGGGAAGCGGCTATGCATGGAGGAGTCGGCGCGGCAACCGGCTGCAGGGAGGGCGCAGAGCGACGGGCAGGGGTCGCGGTGGAGGCGACCATGGGGCGAGCTGGGCGCTGCAGCGGGGCGTGGCGCGACGGTGCGGAGGCGGAGCGGGTCAGGCGGCCCGGGCGAAAGCGGGGCGCAACGGCGACGGCAAGCGACTACAGCGGGTGGAGCTGGCGAGGCGCGCAGGTCGCGGGGCCGCGAGCGCACGCTGGGCGTGGCCAGCGCGGGGTGACCGCGGTCCGTGCGCGATCGGACAGTGAGCGGCGATGGGGAGAGACGCGGTGAGATGGGCAGAGGAGAAAGGAAGGGGTGGTGGCTCACTGGGCCCTGCAGGTGTGCGACAATGAGCTCGAGGCGGCGGTGGCGACGGTGACGATGAAGACGAGGAATCAGCGGCCGGTGAGGGGCGGGCGAGGACGGGGGAGGTTGAGGCGGAGGGCGGCGAATGGCGAGGCGGAGACGAGGAGGACGGTAGCGACGGCGGGGTGGCTCCGGGGGGCGAGCACGACGCGGACGAGGTGGCGTGGGTCCCGGGCGGCGTCCTGGACGGTGAGCGTCGGCGACGGGGTTGGGGCGCCGTGCGGGAGCGAGGGGAGTGAGGGAGGGCTCGCCCCGATTGGATCGGGAGGGGAGCGGGTGTGGCATCGTGGGGGGAGGAGTGGGAGTGGATAGGGTTTCCCTCGGTGGGTGGGGGAGTAGGGCCATATAGGCCAGAGGCGCGGGGTGGGCCGACTGGCTGGCTCGAGGCCCAGCTGGGCTAGCTGGGCCGAGGTCCAGTTGGCCACGAGGCCCATTTTTTGTATTTTAGTTTTCTTTTCTTATATGTATTTTATTTCTTTTCTGTTTTATTTTGTTCCTCCTTTATTTTAGTTTTGTAAAGTACAAAAATGACCCCTAAATTAGTAATACCACTAAACCCACTACCATAAAGAGTTTAGTCCCTAAATAGAATAGTTTGCTACTGTTTTATTCATTTTAGAGTATTTAAAGATTTTATAAAAGTGGGGTTTCTTCACCACAATTACCTTTGAATTATTTGGCACAACTCGAACATTTTTGTTTTAAAGTTCGAAAACCTTTGTTGTTTGTCTTTATTTTAAATTTGAATTTGAATCGTTTTTGAACTAACACGAGATTAGCAATAGTAATCGAGGTGAAGTGGCGTCACTAGCAGAGGGTTACTGTAGTGTAACTATCCGGGTGTCACACTCATTCTCTTTTTTTGGGCCTTCTTTTTTCTTTTTCTTTTTTGGCCTCTTTTATTTTTTTATTTTTTGTCCGGAGTCTCATCTGACTTGTGGGGGAATCATAGTCTCCATCATCCTTTCCTCACATGGGACAATGCTCTAATGATGATCATCACACTTTTATTTTCTTACAACTCAAGAATTACAACTCGATACTTCGAACAAAATATGACTCTATGTGAATGCCTCCGGCGGTGTATCGGGATTCCGATGAATCAAGAGTGACATGTATGAAAAATTAAGCATGGTGGCCTTGCCACAAATACGATGTCAACTACATGATCATGCAAAGCAATATGACAATGATGATGCGTGTCATAATAAATGGAACGGTGGAAAGTTGAATGGGAATATATCTTGGAATGGCTATGGAAATGCCATAATAGGTTGGTATGGTGGTTGTTTTGAGGAAGATATAAGGAGGCTTATGTGTGATAGAGTGTATCATATCACGGGGTTTGGATGCACCAGCGAAGTTTGCACTAACTCTCAAGGTGAGAAAGGGCAATGCACGGTACCGAAGAGGCTAGCAATGATGGAAGGGTGAGAGTGCATATAATCCATGGAATCAACATTAGTCATAAAGAACTCGCGTACTTATTGCAAAAATCTACAAGTCATCAAAACCAAGCACTACGTGCATGCTCCTATGGGGGTACATTGGTAGGAAAAGACCATCGCTCGTCCCCGACCGCCACCCATAAGGAAAGCAATCAAAGAACACCCCATGCTTCAAATTTGTCACATAACGTTTACCATACGTGCATGCTACGGGACTTGCCAACTTCAACACAAGTATTCATCAATTTCACAATTACTCAACTAGCACACCTCTAATATTACCACCTTTATATCTCAAAACAATCTATCAAGCATCCAACTTCTCTTAGCATTTAAAATTTATAACCAAAGTGAAGTACCATGCTGTTCTAAAGGACTCTCGAAATGATATAAGTGAAGCATGAGATATTATTTCTATAAAATAGAACCACCGTCGTGCTCTAAATATATAAGTGAAGCACTAGAGCAAAAATTATCCAACTCAAAAGATATAAGTGAAGCACATAGAGTATTCTAATAAATTCCAATTCATATGTGTCTCTCCCAAAAGGTGTGTACATCAAGGATGATTGTGGTAAACTAAAAAGCAAGGACTCAAATCATACAAGACGCTCCAAGCAAAACACATATCATGTGGCGAATAAAAATATAGCTCCAAGTAAAGTTACCGATGGACGAAGACGAAAGAGGGGATGCCTTCCGGGGCATCCCCAAGCTTAGGATTTTTGGTGTCCTTGGATTTTACCTTGGGGTGCCTTGGGCATCCCCAAGCTTAGGCTCTTTCCACTCCTTGTTCCATAATCCATCAAATCTTTACCCAAAACTTGAAAACTTCACAACACAAAACTTAAAAGAAAATCTTCATGAGCTCCGTTAGTAAAAGAAAACAAACCACAACTTCAAGGTACTGTAATGAACTCATTCTTTATTTATATTGGTGTTAAACCTACTGTATTCCAACTTTTCTATGGTTCATAAACTCTATTACTAGCCATAGATTCATCCAAATAAGCAAACAACACAAGAAAAATAGAATATGTCAAAAACAGAACAGTCTGTAGTAATCTGTAGGTTTCGAATACTTCTGGAACACCAAAAATTCTAAAATAAATTTCTGGACGTGAGGAATTTATCTATTAATCATCTGAAAAAATAATTAACTAAACATCACACTCCAGTAAAAATGGTAGCAATACTCGTGAGCGCTAAAGTTTCTGTTTTTTACAACAAGATCAAAAAGACTTTCCCCAAGTCTTCCCAACGGTTCTACTTGGAACAAACACTAATTAAACACAAAAAACACAACCAAAACAGAGGATAGATAAATTATTTATTACTAAACAGGAACAAAAGGCAAGTAATAAAAATAAAATTGGGTTGCCTCCCAACAAGCGCTATCGTTTAATGCCCCTAGCTAGGCATAAAAGCGAGGATAAATCTAGGTATTGCCATCTTTGGTAGGCAATCCATAAGTGGCTCTCATAACAGATTCATATGGTAATTTAATTTAATTTCTAGGGAAGTGTTCCATGCCTTTCCTTAACGGAAATTGGAATCTAATATTCCCTTCCTTCATATCAATGATTGCACCAATCGTTCTAAGGAAAGGTCTACCAAGAATAATAGGACATGAAGGATTGCAATGTATATCAAGAACAATGAAATATACGTGCACATAATTCCTATTTGCTACAATAAGAACATCATTAATTCTTCCCATAGGTTTCTTAATGGTGGAATCCGCAAGGTGCAAGTTTAAAGAACAATCATCAAATTCACGGAAACCTAGCAAATCACACAAAGTTTTTGGGATCGTGGAAACACTAGCACCCAAATCACACAAAGCATAGCATTCATGATCTTTAATTTTAATTTTAATTGTAGGTTCCCACTCATCATAAAATTTTCTAGGGATAGAAACTTCCAACTCAAGTTTTTCTTCGTAAGATTGCATTAAAGCATCAACGATATGTTTAGTAAAAGTGTTATTTTGACTATAAGCATGTGGAGAATTTAGCACGGATTGCAACAAGGAAATACAATCTATCAAAGAGAAATTATCATAATTAAATTCCTTTAAATCCAAGATAGTGGGTTCGTTGCTATCTAAATCTTTATTCTCTTCAATCCCACTTTTACCAATTTTTGCATCAAGATCTAAAAACTCCGAATTTTTGGGACGCCTTCTAACTAAAGTTGACTCATCTCCAGTCCCATCATTATTAAGATTCATATTGCAAAACAAGGATTTAATAGGGGACACATCAATTACTTTTAGATCTTCATCCTTATTATCATAAAAACTTTCTGGTTTAGCGGCCATCTTATTAACTAAGGTGGCCTGCTTATCCGAAATTTCAGCAATTAATTCTTCAAAATGAGCAATCTGAGATTTCAAATCATAAAATTCCTTAGACATGTCATCAAGCTCTTTATTCATGTACTTCATAAAGCCTTTTTGTTCCTTGAGCTTGTTTCTAAAGAAATTATTATTCTCAAATTGTAAAGTCATAAAGCTTATGACATTGCTTTCAATCTCTTCTAACCTTTTAAGGTGAAGATCACCAAATCTAGGCAGGGCCATAAGGGCAACAAGCAACAAGAGGCAAGCAAAAAAGAGGAGAACAGAAAAGAGGGTGAATAAAACAGCAAGGGTGAAGTGGGGGAGAGGAAAACGAGAGGCAAATAGAAAATAATATAATGCAAAGGGTAAGAGTTGTGATGGGTACTTGGTATGTCTTGACTTGGCGTAGATCTCCCCGGCAACGGCGCCAGAAATCCTTCTTGCTACCTCTTGAGCATGCGTTGGTTTTCCCTTGAAGAGGAAAGGGTGATGCAGCAAAACAGCATAAGTATTTCCCTTAGTTTTTGAGAACCAAGGTATCAATCCAGTAGGAGACCACGCATGAGTCACCTCGTACCTACACAAACAAATAAGAACCTCGCAACCAACGCGATAAAGGGGTTGTCAAAACCTTCACGGCCACTTGCAAGAGTGAGATCTGATAGAGATAATGATAATAAGATAAATATTTTTGGTATTTTGATGATATAGATTGAAAGTAAAGATTGCAAAATAAAATAGAATGGAAACTTGTATGATGGAAAATAGACCCGGGGGCCATAGGTTTCACTAGTGGCTTCTCTCAAGATAGCATAAGTATTACGGTGGGTGAACAAATTACTGTCGAGCAATTGATACAATTGAGCATAGTTATGAGAATATCTAGGTATGATCATGTATATAGGCATCACGTCCGTGACAAGTAGACCGACTCCTGCTTGTATCTACTACTATTACTCCACGCATCGACCGCTATCCAGCATGCATCTAGAGTGTTAAGTTCATAAGAATAGAGTAACTCTTTAAGCAAGATGACATGATGTAGAGGGATAAACTCATGCAATATGATATAAACCCCATCTTTTTATCCTCGATGGCAACAATACAATACGTGTCGTTTCCCTTTATGTCACTGGGATCGAGCACCGCAAGATTGAACCCAAATCTAAGCACTTGTCCCATTGCAAGAAAGATCAATCTAGTAGGCCAAATAAAACTGATAATTTGAAGAGACTTGCAAAGATAACCAATCATACATAAAAGAATTGAGAGAAGATTCAACTATTGTTCATTGATAATCTTGATCATAAACCCACAATTCATCGGATCTCGACAAACACACCGCAAAAGAAAATTACATCGAATAGATCTCCAAGAAGATCGAGGAGAACTTTGTATTGAGATCCAAAGAGAGAGAAGAAGCCATCTAGCTAATAACAATGCACCCAAAGGTCTGAGGTAAACTACTCACACATCATCGGAGGGGCCATGGAGTTGATGTAGAGGCCCTTTGTGATCAATGCCCCCTCCAACGGAGCTCTGGAAAAGGCCCCAAGATGGGATCTCTTGGGTACAGAAGGTTGCGGCAGTGGAAATAGGGTTTTGTGGTGCTCCTGGATGTTTTCGGGGTATGTGAGCATATATAGGAGGAAGAAGTAGGTCGGTTGAGCCACGAGGGGCCCATGAGGGGGGAGGGCGCTCCCGGGGGGTAGGCGCGCCCCCTGCCTCGTGGACACCACGTTCGTTTCTTGACGTCCACTCCAAGTCCTCTGGATCACGTTTGTTCCAAAAATCACACTCCCGAAGGTTTCATTCTGTTTGGACTCCGTTTGATATTCCTTTTCTGCAAAACACTAAAATAGGAAAAAAAACAGCAATTTGCACTGGGCCTTGGGTTAATAGGTTAGTCCCAAAAATAATATAAAAGTGTAAAATAAAGCCCATTAACATCCAAAACAGATAATATAATAGCATGGAGCAATAAAAAATTATAGATATGTTGGAGATGTATCACCGGTAACGAGATTGAACTAGGTATGATGATACCGGCGATCGAATCTCGGGTAAGTAACATACCGATGGCAAAGGGAATGACGTATGTTGTTATGCGGTTTGACCAATAAAGATCTTCCTAGAATATGTAGGAGCCAACATGAGCATCCAGGTTCCTCTATTGGTTATTGGCCGGAGATGTGTCTCAGTCATGTCTACATAGTTCTCGAACCCGTAGGGTCCGCACACTTCATGTTCGATGATGATTTGTATTATGAGTTATGTGATTTGATGACCGAAGTTTGATCGGAGTCCCGGATGAGATCAAGGACATGACGAGGAGTCACGAAATGGTCGAGACATAAAGATTGATATATTGGAAGGTTATGTTTGGACACCAGAAGGGTTCCAGAGAGGTTCGGACATTTTCCGCAGTACCAGGGGGTTACTGGAACCCCCCGGGGGGTTAATGGCCTTCATGGGCCCTTGAGGAGAGAGGAGGTAGGCGGCCAGGTGGAGGCGCCCCCCAAGCCCAAGAATTGGACTAGGGTTGGGGGGTGGCCCCCCTATCCTTCTTCTCGTCCTTCTCTTTCCCCTTCTCCTTCTTGGAACAGGAAAGGGGAGGGCGTATCCTACTTGGACCGGGAGTCCAAGTAGGACTCCCCCCTTGGCGCGCCACACCTTGGCTGACCTCCTCCTCCCCCCTCCTTTATACACGTGGGGAGGGGGCATCCCAAAGACACACAAGTTTCTCTTAACCGTGTGCGGTGCCCCCCTCCACAGTTACACACCTTGGTCATATCGTCGCGGTGCTTAGGCGAAGCCCTGCGCCGGTAGCTTCATCATCATCATCGCCACGCCGTCGTGCTGACGGAACTCTACCTCGGCCTCAACTGGATCAAGAGTTCGAGGGACGTCATCGAGCTGAACGTGTGCTGATCGTGGAGGTGCCGTACGTTCGGTACTTGGATCGGTTGGATCGCGAAGACGTTCGACTACATCAACCGCGTTACTAAATGCTTCCGCTTTCGATCTACGAGGGTATGTGGACACACTCTTCCCACTGGTTGCTATGCATCTCCTAGATAGATCTCGCATGATCGTAGTAAATTTGTTGAAATACTACATTCTCCAACACCCTCTATGGCCCAATAAGGCCCAATACTCTCCCGGTGCCTCTGGAACCCCTTCCGACATTCCGATAACTTTCCGGTGTATTCTGAAACCATTCCGGAGACCAAATAGCATCGTCCTATATATCAATCTTTACCTCCGGGCCATTTCGGATCTCCTCGTCATGTCTGTGATCACATCCAGGACTCCGAACAACATTCGGTCACCAAACCATATATAACTCATATAATACCAAATCGACATCGAATGTTAAGCATGCGGACCCTATGGGTTCAAGAACTATGTAGACATGATTGAGACACCAATCCGGTCAATAACCATTAGCGGAACCTAGATGCCCATATTAGCTCCTACATATTCTATGAAGATCTTTATTGGTCAAACCGTGATGACAACATACGTAATTCCCTTTGTCAATCGGTATTTTGCTTGCCCAAGATTCGATCATCCGTATCTTCATACCTAGTTCAATCTCATTACCGACAAGTCTCTTTACTTGTTTCGTAATACATCACCTCGTGACTAACTCATTAGTTGTTTGCTTGGAAGCTTATGATGTGTATTATCGAGAGGGCCCAGAGATACCTCTCCGATACTCAGAGTGAAAAATCCTAATCTCGATCTATGCCAACTCAACAAACACCTTCGGAGATACCTATAGAGCATATTTATAATTACCCAGTTACATTGTCATGTTTGATAGCACATAAGGCATTCCTCCGGTATCTAGGAGTTGCATAATCTCATAGTCGAAGGAACATGTATTTGACATGAAAAAAGCAATAGCAATAAAATTGAACGATCATTATGCTAAGCTAACAGATGGGTCATGTCCATCACATCATTCTCCTAATGATGTGACCCGTTATCAACTGATAACTCATGTCCATGGTTAGGAAACCTTAACCATCTTTGATCAACGAGCTAATCTAGTAGAGGCTCACTAGGGACACGGTGTTTTGTTTATGTATTCACACATGTATTTAAGTTTCCGATCAATACAATTCTAGAATGAATAATAAACCTTTATCATGAATAAGGAAATATAAAATAACAACTTTATTATTGCCTCTAGGGCATATTTCCTTCAGTCTCCCACTTGCACTAGAGTCAATAATCTAGTTCAGACATCGCCATGTGATTAACACTAATAGTTCAGATCGCCATGTGATTAACACCCATAGTTCACATCGCCATGTGACCAACACCCAAAGGGTTTACTAGAGTCAATGGTCTAGTTCACATCTCCATGTGATTAACACCCAAAGAGTACTAAGGTGTGATCATGTTTTGCTTGTGAGAGAGGTTTAGTAAACGGGTCTGCCACATTCAGATCTGTATGTATTTTTGCAAATTTCTATGTCTACAATGCTCTGCATAGAGCTACTCTAGCTAATTGTTCCCACTTTCAATACGTATCCAGACTGAGACTCAGAGTCATCTGAATCGGTGTCAAAGCTTGCATCGACGTAACCCTTTATGACAAACTCTTTAGCACCTCCATAACCGAGAAATATCTCCTTAGTCCTCTTAGGTAACTAAGGATAATTTTGACCGTTGTCCAGTGATCTACTCCTGGATCACTATTGTACCCCCTCGCCAAACTCATGGCAAGGTACACAACAGGTTTGGTACACATCATGGTATACTTTATAGAACCTATGGCTGAGGCATAGGGAATGACTTTCATTCTCTCTCTATCTTCTGTTGTGGTCGGGTTTTGAGTCTTACTCAACTTCACACCTTGCAACATAGGTAAGAACCCTTTCTTTGACTGACCCATTTTTAACTTCTTCAAAACTTTGCCAAGGTATGAGCTTTGTGGAAGTCCTATTAAGCGGCTCGATCTATCCCCATAGATCTTGATGCCCAATATGTAAGCAGCTTCACCGAGGTCTTTCATTGAAAAGCTCTTATTCAAGTATCCTTTTATGCTATCCAGAAATTCTATATCATTCCCAATCAACAATATGTCATCTACATATAATATCAGAAATGCTGCAGAGCTCCCACTCACTTTCTTGTAAATACAAGCTTCACTGAAAGTCTGTATAAAACCATATGCTTTGATCACCTCATCAAAGCGTATATTCCAACTCCGAGATGCTTGCACCAATCCATAGATGGATCGCTGGAGCTTGCACACTTTGTTAGCACCTTTAGGATCGACAAAACCTTCTGGTTGCATCATATACGACTATTCTTTAAGAAATCCATTAAGGAATGCAGTCTTGACGTCCATTTACCAAATTTCATAATCATAAAATGCGGCAATTGCTAACATGAATCAGACTGATTTAAGCATCGCTACGGGTGAGAAGGTCTCATCGTAGTCAACCCCTTGAACTTGAAGACCTTTCGCGACAAGTCGAGCTTTGTAGACGGTGACATTACCATCAACGTCAATCTCCTTCTTGAAGATCCATTTATTCTCAATGGCTTGTCGATCATCGGGCGAGTCCACCAAACTCCACACTTTGTTCTCATACATGGATCCTATCTTAGATTTCATGGCCTCAAGCCATTTATCGGAATCTGGGCTCATCATAGCTTATTCATAGTTCATAGGTTTGCCATGGTCTAGTAACATGACTTCCAGGATAGAATTACTGTACCACTCTGGTGCAGAATGTGCTCTGCTCGACCTACGAGGTCCAGTAGTAACTTGATCTGAAGTTTCATGATCATCATCATTAGCTTCCTCTCTAGTTGGTGTAGGCATCATGGGAATAGATTGCTCTGATGTGCTACTTTCCAAATTGAGAGAAGGTACAATTAACTCATCAAGTTCTACTTTCCTCCCTCACTTCTTTCAAGAGAAAACTCCTCTAGAAATGTTCCATTCTTGGCAACAAAGATCTTGCCTTCGGATCTGTGGTAGAAGGTGTACCCAGTTGTTTCCTTAGGGTATCCTATGAAGATGCACTTCTCCAATTTGGGTTTGAGATTATCAGGCTAAAGCCTTTTGACATAAGTGTCGCAACCCCAAACTTTAAGAAACGATGGCTTAGGTTTCTTGCCAAACCACAATTCATACGGTATTGTCTCAACGGACTTAGACGGTGCCCTATTTAACGTGAATGCGGCTGTCTCCAATGCATAACGCCAAAACGATAGTGGTAAATCGGTAAGAGACATCATAGATTGCACCATATCTAATAAAGTACAGTTACGACGTTCGGACACACCATTACGCTGTGGTGTTCCAGGTGGCATGAGTTGTGAAACTATTCCACATTGTTTTATATGAAGGCCAAACTCGTAACTCAAATATTCGCCTCTACGATCAGATCGTAGAAACTTTATTTTCTCATTATGATGATTCTCCACTTCACTCTGGAATTCTTTGAACTTTTCAAATGTTTCAGACTTGTGTTTCATAAAGTAGATATACCCATATATGCTCAAATCATCTCTGAAGGTCAAAAAATAATGATACCCGCCACGTGCCTCAACACTCATCAGACCGCATACATCGGTATGTATTATTTCCAATAAGTCATTGGCTCGCTCCATTGTTCTGGAGAATGGATTTTTAGTCATCTTACCATGAGGCATGGTTCGCAAGTATCAAATGATTCATAATCAAGTGATTCCAAAAGTCCATCTGCACGGAGTTTCTTCATGCGCTTTACACCAATATGACCTAAACGGCAGTGCCATAAGTATGTTGCACTATCATTACCAACTTTGCATCATTTGGCATCAATATTATGAATATGTGTATCACTACGATCAAGATTCAAGAAACCATTTACATTGGGTGTATGACCATATAAGGTTTTATTCATGTAAACAGAACAACAATTATTCTCTGACTTAAATGAATAACCATATTGCAATAAACATGATCCAATCATATTCATGCTCAACGCAAACACCAAATAACACTTATTTAGGTTCAACACTAATCCCGAAGGTAGAGGGAGTATGCGATGGTGATCTTATCAACCTTGGAATAACTTCCAACACACATCGTCACCTCTCCCTTAACTAGTCTTTGTTCATTCTGCAACTCCTGTTTCGAGTTACTAATCTTAGCAACTGAACCGGTATCAAATACCCAGGGGCAACTATGAACACTAGTAAGGTACACATCAATAGCATGTATATCAAATATACCCTTAATCACTTTGCCATCCTTCTTATCCGCCAAGTATTTGGGGCACTTCCGCTTCTAGTGACCATTTCCTTTGTAGTAGAGGCACTCAGTTTCTGGCTTGGGTCCAGCTTTGGGTTACTTCATAGGAGCGGTAACTTTCTTGCCATTCTTCTTGAAGTCCCCTTTCTTTCCCTTACCCTTTTTCTTGAAACTAGTGATTTTGTTAACCATCAACACTTGATGCTCTTTCTTGATTTCTACCTTCATCGATTTCAGCATGGCGAAGAGCTTGGGAATTGTTTCCGTCATCCCTTGCACATTATAGTTCATCATGAAGTTCTAGTAGCTTGGTGATAGTGACTAGAGAACTCATGTCAATCACTATCTAATCTGGAAGATTAACTCCCACATGATTTAAGCAATTGTAGTACCCAGACATTCTGAGCACATGCTCACTAGCGCTATTCTCCTCCATCTTGTAGGCAAAGTATTTGTCAGAGGTCCCATACCTCTCTACATGGGCATGAGTCTGAAATACCAATTTCAGCTCTTGGAGCATCTCATATGCTCCATGGCGTTCAAAATGTTTTTGAAGTCCCGGTTCTAAGCCGTAAAGCATGGCACACTAAACTATCAAGTAGTCATCATACCGAGCTTATCAAACGTTCATAACGTATGCATTTGCTCCTGCAATATAGGTTTGTCACCTAGCGATGCATCAAGGAAATAATTCTTCTATGCAACAATGAGGATAATCCTCAGACCACGAACCCAGTCCGCATCATTGCTACTATCATCTTTCAACTTATTTTTCTCTAGGAACATATCAAAAATAAGGGAGCTATATCGCGAGCTATTGATCTACAACATAGGTATGCAAATACTACCAGTACTAAGTTCATGATAAATTAAGTTCAATTAATCAAATTACTTAAGAACTCTCACTTAAATAAATAAGTGATACGTGATCCAAATCAACTAACCCATGTCCGATCATCATGTGAGATGGGGTAGTCATCAATGGTGAACATCTCTATGTTGATCATATCTACTATATGACTCATGTTCGACCTTTCGGTCTCTAGTGTTCCGAGGCCATGTATGTACATGCTAGGCTCATCAAGTTTAACCCAAATATTCCGCATGTGTAAATCTGGCTTACACCCGTTGTATGTGAACATAGAGTCTACCACACCCGATCATCACGTGGTGTCTCAAAATGACGAAATGTAGCAATGGTGCATACTCAGGGAGAACACTTTTACCTTGAAATTTAGTGAAGGGATCATCTTATAATGCTACCATCGTACTAAGAAAAATAAGATGCATAAAAGATAAACATCACATGCAATCAAAATATGTGACATGATATGGCCATCATCATCTCATGCTTTTGATCTCCATCTCCAAAGCATCTTCATGATCTCCACCGTCACTGGCTCGACACCTTGATCTCCATCGTAGCGTCGTGGTCGTCTCACCAACTATTGCTTCTACAACTATCGCTAATGCATAGTGATAAAGTAAAGCAATTACATGGCGTATGCATTTCATACAATAAAGAGACAACCATAAGGCTCCTGCCGGTTGCTAGATAAATTACAAAACATGATCATCTCATACAATAACGTATATCACATCATGTCTTGACCATATCACATCACAACATGCCCTGCAAAAATAAGTTAGTCGTCCTCTACTTTGTTGTTGCAAGTTTTACGTGGCAGCTACAGGCTTCTAGCAAGAACCATTCTTACCTATGCATAAAACCACAACAGTGTTTCGTCAAGTTTAATATTTTAACCTTCTTCAAGGACCGGCACAGTTGAATTTGATTCAACTAAAGTAGGACAAACAAACACCCGCCAGCCACCTTTATGCAAAACTAGTTGCATGTCAATCGGTGGAACCGGTCTCATGTGCGTGGACATGTAAGGTTGGTCTGTGCCGCTTGATCCCACAATACCGCCCAATTGAAATAAAACGTTGGTGGTAAGCAGTATGACTATCACTGCCCACAACTCTTTGTGTTCTACTCATGCATATAATCTACGCATAGACCTGGCTCATGATGCCACTATTGGGAATCGTTGCATGGAAAACAAAAACAATTCTATGCACACGCAATGATCTATCCATGGATATGCTGTAATGCCCACGATGCGGCTATAGCTCCCACGTGTCAAGGCACGACTTAGAGACATAACCGCATAGTGGTTTGTCGCAAGAAGGGTCATCTTCACAAACATCCCATGTAATGAATAAGACGGGGATAAATAGAGTTGGCTTCCACTCGCCACGTCACACAATACATAAATAATTCATACATCATCGAAAAACACTCATAGACCGGCTACGGTCAAATCAAAATGAAAAAGGAAGATAAACCCCAAAAGCTAGATTCCCGGTCGTCCCAACTGGGCTCCATTACTGATCATCAGGAAACGACACATAGTAACGACCAAGGTCCTCGTCGAACTCCCGCTTGAGTTCGGTAGCATCACCTGCACTGGTATCATTGGCACCTGCAACTATTTGGAAGTATCCGTGAGTCACGAGGACTCAGCAATCTCACAGTCGCGAGATCAAGACTATTTAAGTTTATGGGTAGGATAGGGTAATGAGGTGGAGTTGCAGCAAGCGCTAAGCAAGTATGGTGGCTAACATACACAAACAAGAGTAAGATGAAAAGCTACGCAACGGTCGAGAAGCTAGAAGTGATCAAGAAGTGATCCTGAAACTACTTACGTTCAAACATAACACAAACTGTGTTCACTTCCTGGACTCTGCCGAAAAGAGACCATCAGGGCTACACACGTGGTTGATTCATTTTAATTAAGTCAAGTGTCAAGTTCTCTACAACCGAATATTAACAAATTCCCATCTGCCACATAACCGTCGGCACGACTCTCGAAAGTTTATACCCTGCAGGGGTGTCCCAACTTAGCCCATCACAAGCTCTCACGATCAACGAAGGATATTCCTTCTCCCGAAAAGACCCGATCAGTCTCGGAATCCCGGTTACAAGACATTTCGACAATGGTAAAACAAGAGCAGCAAGACTGCCCGACTGTGCCGACAAATCCCGATAGGAGCTGCACATATCTTGTTTTGAGGGCACACCGGATGAGACATCCTACGAGTAAAACCAACCCTCAAATTTCTCCGAGGTGGCCCTGCAGTCTACTCGGTTCGAACCAACACTCAAAGGAGCACTGGCCCGGGGGGTTAAAATAAAGATGACCCTCGGGTCTATAGAACCCAACGGAAAGTTATAGGTTGTTAGGCAATTGTAAAACCAAGGTTGGGCCTTGCTGGAGGAGTTTTATTCAAGGTGAACTGTCCAGGGGGTCCCATAACCCCAACCGCGTAAGGAACGCAAAATCAAGGAACATAACACCGGTATGACGGAAACTAAGGCGGCAAGAGTGGAACAAATCACCAGGCAAAAGGCCGATCCTTCCACCGTTTACCAAGTATATAGGTGCATTAATTTAAATAAGAGATATTGTGATATCCCAACATATCCATGTTCCAACATGGAACATACTACAACTTCACCTGCAACTAACAACGCTATAAGAGGGGCTGAGCAAAAGCGGTAACATAGCCAAACAACGGTTTGCTAGAAAGGTGGGTGAGAGGCTTGACATGGCAATATGGGAGCCATGATATAACAAGTGGTAGGTAGCGCGACATAGCGATAGAGCGAAGAATTAGCAAGCAAAGATAGAAGTGATATCGAGGGTATGATCATCTTGCCTACAAAGTACTCAGAGTTGTTGAAAGCTTGATCCTCTTTAGCGTACTCAACAGGTTCCTCGTTCACGTACTCATCTCCCAACTCTACCCAAAGCAAGAACACAAGCAACGGGACAACAATCAATCATGGTGCAATGCACAAGCAACATTGTGCTAGACATGGCATGGAATGCAAGATATGATGTGCAATGCATATGCGTGCTCCAGAAGGGAAAGAATGATCAAGGCATCAACTTGTCAAAACAAATATGCCACTAGAAAGATGAGGTGATTTCGGTCGAAATCGATATAAGGATCATCGGAAACGGATGCACGATTTGCAAATGGCAAGCAATACAAGAATGAAGCAAATCTGCGATTAATAGCATGATAGCACTTAGAATGCCACAAGAAACTAAGCTACTGCACTCCAACATAGCAACAAAGCATATGATCATAAATTACACATGAAGCTCTTCAAAACATGAACACTAAGCTCTTGCTAGTTCTCAACAGAACAAGCTCAAAATAGCATGGCAAAAATGCAAACGATATCAGCGTCACAGACTTAGAGAAAATACTAACATGTCAAAAACAACATCAGGAAGCCATGTTTAGAGCAAGCAAACAACATGCTACAGGAACATAACATGGCAAACAAAGGCATGACATGCTAGTAATAAACACATAGAACAAAACTCCTTAATGATCATAACCAAAAGAGGCATGGAAAATAATGTGGCACCCATGATGGCAAGTTATGTTAACAGTTTCAGACTTGGTGGAATTCCAGGGCATGGCAGAAACAGATTCATGATAGCAACTTTGCAAGCTCATGCCACTCACCACAAAGCATTACATGACAACACAAGCATACCAACAGTAATAAGACATGTTCATGAAGCTACAAATGGCAAGATCAAGTTCATAGGATGCATGGATCACTAGCAAAACACATGGCAATATTGATTAACATGTTAATAATCTGCCAGGAACAATATTTAGCAAACGTAGAGCAATAAAATGATGTGCTACACTACTCCATAGTAGCAACCAGAGGCATAAATGGATAGAGCGATACCACATCTACAAAACATAATTAGTGAACTATCTCAAAATGTGCATGGATCTCATGATAGCAACAAGTTTACATGGCATCAAAATGTAACAGAAAAAGGACTTAGCAAAATCACTGTCTGAAATCAGCAACATTATGAGGCCTACTTTGCATGCTTGTGCTAGTCACCACATAGATCACAAAAATACAAGACTTGCACCACTGTGAAGATGGCATGATGGAGTTCATAAAACATGTAGACATCGTGCTCATAGGATGCACACACAAAGTGCAATGAAAATGACAAATCACCATGTTCTGTTAACAACCAGCAGTTAACATCATATAGCACTTTTGCAACGATGATAATGGCATCAATATGGATAGTAACATGCATTCAAATGACACTAACGTGAAGAGCATAACGAGATGAACATTTTGACATATCATATGCATGAATCGAAACTACGAGCATGGATTTATGGCATGACAAAGGGGGCATGAAAATAATGGAATTTCGGGACTTAGAGGAAATTTCACCTCTGAAACAGATCTAGGGTTGAGGGCGCGATCGTCGAGGTTCGTCGGAGGAGAAGTGGACGGCGAACGGAGAATCTCGAGGGGCGGCCGGAGGGGTCGGGACCGGTGGGATCTGCTCGCCGGAGGGGGCGCCGGAGTGGGGCCACTGGCGAGGGGCTCCGGGGCGGCGCGGTCGCCGAGGTGGACTACGAGGTCGGCGGGCGGCGGAGTGAAGGACGGCAGCGCGGCGAGGGGACTGCGGCAGCGCGGGCAAAGGGCGTCGCCGGCGGGAGGCGACGCGGGTGCGGGGACGGCGCGGCTCGGCGGAGGAGATCGGGCAGCTCGGGGGTCCTCGCGCGGGCGGCGGCGGAGAGCTTCGGGCTCGGGCGGGCCCGAATCGGGCCGGCGGGCCAACAGCGGTGGGAGCAAGGCACCGGACAGGTGGCGCAATGCTATTGGCGCGGAGCGGCGGCAGCGATTCGTCCGGTGGGATCCGGACGTGTCCGGTGGCGGAGGGGCGATTTGCTAGGGTTTCGTCTGCGATTTTTGGAGGAGGTGTATATTTATAGGTAGGGGAGCTAGGAGTGTCCAAATGAGGTGGAGTTTTCGCCCACACGATCGTGATCCAATGACGGAGAGCATGGAGGGGGTTTAGATGGGTTGCTAGGGCTGTTTTGGAGGGGTGTTGGGCTGCAACAAAAGAGGGCTTTTGCAATTACCCGCTGGCTCGCCGGCTCGAGTCGGGCCTGCCCGGGCCCGAAGCTCTCCGCCGCCGCCCGTGCGAGGACCCCCGAGCCGCCCGATCTCCTCCACCGAGCCGTGTCGTCCCCGCACCTGAGCTGCCTCCCGCCGACGACGCCCTTCGCACGCGCCGCCGTCCTTCACTCCGCTGCCCGCCGACCTCATCGTCCGCCTCGGCGATCGCGCCGCCCCGGAGCCCCTCGCCGGCGGCCCCACTCTGGCGCCTCCTCCGGCGAGCACATCCGGCCGGTCCTGACCCCTATGGTCCCGAAATCCCATTATTTTCATGTCTCCTTTGTCATGCCATAAATTCATGCTCGTTGCTCCAAATCATGCATATGATATATCAAAATGTTCGTCTCGTGATGCTCTTCATGTTAGTGGCATTTGCATGAATGTTACTCTCCATTTGGATGCCATTATCGTAGTTTCAAGAGTGCTATAAAATGATGTCTGCTGAAATTTGACAGAACTTGGTGATTTGTCATTTTTGTTGCATTTTGTATGTGCACCCTATGAGCATGATGTCTACATGTTTTATGAGGTCCACCATGCCATCTTTACAGGGGTGCAAGCCTTGTATTTTTTATCTATGTGGTGACTAGCACAAGCATGCAATTTAGGCTCCATAATGTTGCTGATTTCAGACTATTTTTGTAGTCCTTTTCCTATTACATTTTGATGCCATGTAAACTTGTTGCTACCATGAGATCGATGCACATTTTGAGTTAGTTCAGTAAGCATGTTTTGTAGATCTGGTGTTGCTCTATCCATTAATGCCTTTGGATGCAATTATGGAGCAATCTAGCATGTCATTTCCTTGCTCTACTTTTGCTAAATATTGTTCCTGACAGATTGTTAACATGAGATTCAACTTTGCCATGGGTATTGCTAGTGATGCATGTACCCTATGAACTTGCTCTTGACATGCTTAGCTTCTTGAATATGTTTACTTCATGTTGGTTACCTTGCCATGCCATGTAATGCCTTGTGGTGAGTGAATGGAGCTTCCAAAGTTGCTATCATGAATATGTTTATGCCATGATCTGTTTTTCTTTGAAGTCTGAAACTATTAACATAACTTGCCATGTTTGCATGGGTGCCACATCAATTTCCATGCCTCTTTGGGTTATGATAATTAAGGAGCTTTGTTCTATGTGTTTATTACTAGCATGCCATGCCTTTTTGCCATGTTATGTTCCTGTAGCATGTTGTTTGCTTGCTCTAAACATGGCTTCCTGATGTTGTTTTTGACATGTTAGTATTTTCTCTAAGTCTGTGAAGCTGATATTGTTTGCATTTTTGCCATGATATTTTGAGCTTGTTCTATTGAGAACAGCAGGAGCTTAGTGTTCATGTTTTGAAGAGCTTCATGTGTACTTTATGCTCATCTGCTTTGTTGCTATGTTGGAGTGTAGTAGCTTAGTTTCTTGTGGCATTCTAAGTGCTATCATGCTGTTAATCGCAAATTTGCTTCATTCTTGTATTGCTTGCCATTTGCAAATCGTGCATCCATTTCCGATGATCCTTATATTGATTTTGACCAAAATTACCTCATCTTTCCAGCGGCATATTTGTTTTGACAAGTTCATGCCTTGATCATTCTTTCCCTTCCGGATCACGCATATGCATTGCACATCATATCTTGCATTCCATGCCATGTCATCATGTTGCTTGTGCATTGCACCGTGATTGATTGTTGTTCCGTTGCTTGTGTTCTTGCTTTGGGTAGAGCCAGGAGACGAGTATGTGAATGAGGAACCTGTTGAGTACGCAAACGAGGATCAAGCTTTCGACAACTTTGAGTACATTGCAGGCAAGATGACCATACCCTCGATATCACTTCTATCTTTGCTTGCTAGTTGTTCGTTCTATCGCTATGTCGCGCTACCTACCACTTGTTTATCATGCCTCCCATATTGCCATATCAAGCCTCTAACCCATCTTCCTAGTAAACCGTTGTTTGGCTATGTTACCGCTTTTGCTCAGCCCCTCTTATAGCGTTGTTAGTTGCAGGTGAAGTTGAATTTGTTCCATGTTGGAACATGGATATGTGTTGGGATATCACATTATCTCTTATTTAATTAATGCATCTATATACTTGGTAAAGGGTGGAAGGCTCGTCCTTATGCCTGGTATTTTCTTCCACTCTTGCCGCCTTAGTTTCCATCATATCGGTGTTATGTTCCTTGATTTTGCGTTCCTTACGCGGTTGGGGTTATGGGACCCCCTTGACAGTTCGCCTTGAATAAAACTCCTCCAGCAAGGCCCAACCTTGGTTTTACATTTTCCTAACAACCTATAACTTTCCCTTGGGTTCTACAGACCCGAGGGTCATCTTTATTTTAACCCCCCGGGGCTAGTGCTCCTCTGAGTGTTGGTCCGAACCGAGTAGACTGCGGGCCACCTCGGGGAAACTTGAGGGTTGGTTTTACTTGTAGGATGTCTCATCCGGTGTGCCTTGAGAACGAGATATGTGCAGCTCCTATCGGGATTCGTCGGCACATTCGGGCGGCTTTGCTGGTCTTGTTTTACCATTGTCGAAATGTCTTGTAACCGGGATTCCGAAACTGATCGGGTCTTTCCGGGAGAAGGAATATCCTTCGTTGATCGTGAGAGCTTGTGATGGGCTAAGTTCGGACACCCCTGCAGGGTATAAACTTTTGAGAGCCGTGCCCGCGGTTATGTGGCAGATGGGAATTTGTTAATATCCGGTTGTAGAGAACTTGAGACTTGACTTAATTAAAATGAATCAACTGCGTGTGTAGCTGTGATGGTGTATTTTCGGCGGAGTCCGGGAAGTGAACACGGTTTGTGTTATGTTTGAACGCAAGTAGTTTCAGGATCACTTCTTGATCACTTCTAGCTTCTCGACCGTTGCGTAGCTTCTCATCTTACACTTGTTTGCATATGTTAGCCACCATATTTGCTTAGCGCTTGCTGTAGCTCCACCTCAAAACCTTATCCTACTCATAAGCTTAAATAGTCTTGATCTCGTGGGTGTGAGATTGTTGAGTCCCCGTGTCTCATGAATACTTCCAAAACAGTTGCAGGTGCCGATGATACCAGTGTAGGTGATGCTACCGAACTCAAGTGGGAGTTCGACGAGGACATTGGTCGTTACTATGTTTCGTTTCCTGATGATCAGTAGTGGAGCCTAGTTGGGACGATCGGGGAACTAGCATTTGGGGTTCATCTTCCTTTTCTTTTGGATTTGTCCGTAGTCGGACTATGAGTGTATTTTGGATGATGTATGAATTATTCATGTATTGTGTGATGTGGCGAGTGTAAGACAACTCTATTTATCCCTGTCTTATTCATTACATGGGATATTTGTGAAGATGACCCTTCTTGCGACAAAACCACTATGCGGTTATGTCTCTAAGTCGTGCCTCGACACGTGGGAGCTATAGCCGCATCGCGGGCGTTACAAGTTGGTATCAGGTAATGGGATTTCGGGACTTAGAGGAAATTTCACCTCTGAAACAGATCTAGGGTTTCGGGCACGGTCGCCGAGGTTCACTGGAGGAGAAGTGGACGGCGGCCGGAGAAGCTCGAGGGGCGGCTGGAGGGGTCGGGACCGGCCGGATCTGCTCACCGGAGGAGGCGATGGAGTGGGGCCGCCGGCGAGGGGCTCCGGGGCGGCACGGTCGCCGAGGCGGACGACGAGGTCGGCGGGTAGCAAAGTGAAGGACGGTGGCGCATGCGAAGGGCGTCGCCGGTGGGAGGTGGCGTAGGCGCGGGGACGTCGCGGCTCGGTGGAGGAGATCGGGCGGCTCGGGGGTCCTCGCACGGGCGGCGGCGGAGAGCTTCAGGCCCGGGCCGGCAGTGGTGGGAGCAAGGCGCCGGACAGGTGGCGCGATGCTATTGGTGCGGAGCGGCGGCGGCGATTCGTCCGGTGGGATCCGGACGTGTCCAGCGGGAGATGGGCGATTTGCTAGGGTTTCGTGTGCGCTTTTTGGAGGGGGTGTGTATTTATAGGTAGGGGAGTAGGAGTGTCCAAATGAGGTGCGGTTTTCCCCCACACGATCGTTATCCAACGATGAAGAGCATGAAGGGGGTTTAGATGGGTTAGTGGGCTATTTTGGAGGGGTGTAGGGCTGCAACAAAAGAGGGCTTTTGCGGTTACCCGGTTAACCGTTGGGGTATCAAACGACCTCCTAATGGAACGAAATTTGACAGGCGGCCTACCGGTGATGTACCAAGGCCACTCGACAAATCTCGACCCATTCCGAGAACGTTTTTCTCCCACTCACGAAACAAGATTAGACGGGTGTGACGGGTGCATGTGGGAGTGTCGGATCGCGAAACGGACAACGGGGAAAAAGACCGGATGCATGAGACGAACACGAATGCAAATGAGATGCACATGATGACATGAGATGAAATGCATGACATGAGAAAAATGCAAAGCGAAAGACAAAACCCAAGCATGAAGGGAATATCATATCACAAAGCCGAGAATGGCACGAGTCGGAGTTACAAATATGGATAGTTACATCCGGGGTGTTATAGATGCATAGCAATGAGGGGGAGAGTGTGTCTACGTACCCTCGTAGACCGTAATCGGAAGCATTTATTCAACGCAGTTGATGTATTCGTACACCTTCATGATCTGCCCGATCAAGTACCGAACGCACGGCACCTTCGCGTTCTGCACACATTCAGCTCGGTGTCGTCCTCTCCATCTTGCTCTAGCAAGCGGGACGAGGTAGTAGATGAGTTCCGTCAGCATAACGGCGTGGTGATGGTGGTGGTGAAGTAATCCTGCAGGGCTTCGCCTAAGCACTGCGACGATATAAACTAGAGGCGGAGGGGTGCCGACACACAGCGTGGAAGAAGTTGTGTATTGTGTGGAACCCCTCCCCACATATATATAGGTGTGGGAGGGGAGGAAGCGGCCCCTAGGGTGCCCTAAGTGGTGTGGCGGCAGCCCTAGGGCTCCTCACTTTGGCCCGCCCCCTGCCAAAAATTGGCATAAGGGAGAAGGAAAGGGAGGAGGCGCCCCCTTCTTTCCTTCCTCCCCTCTCCAGGATATGGTAAAAGGAGGTGGTGCCTCCCCCTTCCATCTAATTGGGTGTGGCTGCCTTAGAGGGGGCGCACCAGCCCATGTGGGCTAGTGTGTTCCCTCTACATGGCCCAATAATGCCCAATACTCTCCCGGTGCCTCCGGAACCCCTCCCGATATTCCGATAACTTTCCACTGCATTCTTAAACCATTTCGGAGACCAAATGTTGGGGATGAAGGAAATATGCCCTAGAGGCAATAATAAAGTTATTATTTATTTCCTTATAATCATGATAAAGGTTTATTATTCATGCTAGAATTATATTAACCGGAAACATAATACATGTGTGAACACATAGACAAACAAAGTGTCACTAGTATGCCTCTACTTGACTAGCTCGTTAATCAAAGATGGTTATGTTTCCTAACCATGAACAATGAGTTGTTATTTGATTAATGGGATCACATCATTAAGAGAATGATCTGATTGACATGACCCATTCCATTAGCTTAGCACCCGATCGTTTAGTATGTTGCTATTGCTTTCTTCATGACTTATACATGTTCCTATAACTATGAGATTATGCAACTCCCATTTGCCGGAGGAACACTTTGGGTGCTACCAAACGTCACAACGTAACTGGGTGATTATAAAGGAGCATTACAGGTGTCTCCAAAGGTAGATGTTGGGTTGGCGTATTTCGAGATTAGGATTTGTCACTCCGATTGTCGGAGAGGTATCTCTGGGCCCTCTCGGTAATGCACATCACATAAGCATTGCAACTAATGAGTTAGTTGCGGGATGATGTATTTACAGAACGAGTAAAGAGACTTGCCGGTAACGAGATTGAACTAGGTATTGGATACCGACGATCGAATCTCGGGCAAGTAACACACCAATGACAAAGGGAACAACGTATGTTGTTATGCGGTCTGACCGATAAAGATCTTCGTAGAATATGTAGGAGCCAATATGGGCATCCAAGTCCCGCTATTTGTTATTGACCGGAGACGTGTCTCGGTCATGTCTACATTGTTCTCGAACCCGTAGGGTCCTCACGCTTAAGGTTACGATGACAATTATATTATGAGTTTATGCATTTTGATGTACCGAATGTTGTTCGGAGTCCGAGATGAGATCACGGACATGACGAGGAACTCCGGAATGGTCCGGAGATAAAGTTTCATATATATGATAATAGTGTTTGGTCACTGGAAGGGTTCCGGAAATCACCGGAAGGGGTTTCGGATGTTTCCCGAAATGTTTGGGTACGAGAACACTTTATTTGGGCCAAAGGGGAAAGCCCACAAGGTTTTTGGAAAGCGCAAAAGGAAGTTTTGCGGAGTCCAGGGGCCAGACGCCAGGGTCCCTAGCGTCTGGGTCCAGACGCCGGGATCCCTGGCGTCTGGCCCTGGAGTCCGAGAAGGACTCTTGCCTATCGGGTGAAACCGACTTTGTGAAGGCTTTAACTCCAAGTTTCAACCCCAGGGCTCAAGATATAAATAGAGGGGCAGTGCTAGCACCAAAGACAGATCAAGAAACACAAGTTGATCCACGTGATCTATTCCTTAGCCGTGTGCGGTGCCCCCAGCCACCATAGTCCTCGATAATACTGTAGCGGAGTTTAGGCGAAGCCCTGCTGCTGTAGTACATCAAGACCGTCACCACGCCATCGTGCTGACGGAACTCTTCCCCCACACTTTGCTGGATCGGAGTCCGGGGATCGTCATCGAGCTGAACGTGTGCTCGAACTCGGAGGTGCCGTAGTTTCGGTGCTTGATCGGTTGGATCATGAAGACGTACGACTACTTCCTCTACGTTGTGTCATCGCTTCCGCAGTCGGTCTGCGTGGGTACATAGACAGCACTCTCCCCTCTCATTGCTATGCATCACCATGATCTTGCGTGTGCGTAGGAATTTTTTTGAAATTACTACGAAATCCAACAGTGGCATCCGAGCTTAGGTTATTTATGTTGATGTTATATGCACGAGTAGAACACAAGTGAGTTGTGGGCGATATAAGTCATACTGCCTACCAGCATGTCATACTTTGTTTCGGCGGCATTGTTGGACGAGACGACCCGGACCAACATTACGCGTACGCTTACGCGAGACCGGTTTCCCCGACGTGCTTTGCACATAGGTGGCTTGCAGGCGACTGTCTCTCCAACTTTAGTTGAACCAAGTGTGGCTACGCCCGGTCCTTGCGAAGGTTAAAACGGAGTCTATTTGACAAACTATCGTTGTGGTTTTGATGCGTAGGTGAGATTGGTTCTTGCTTAAGCCCGTAGCAGCCACGTAAAACTTGCAACAACAAAGTAGAGGACGTCTAACTTGTTTTTGCAGGGCATGTTGTGATGTGATATGGTCAAGACATGATGCTGAATTTTATTGTATGAGATGATCATGTTTTGTAACCGAGTTATAGGCAACTGGCAGGAGCCATATGGTTGTCGCTTTATTGTATGCAATGCAATCGCGATGTAATGCTTTACTTTATTACTAAGCGGTAGTGATAGTCGTAGAAGCACAAGCTTGGCGAGACGACAACGATGCTACGATGGAGATCAAGGTGTCACGCCGGTGACGATGGTGATCACGACGGTGCTTCGGAGATGGAGATCACAAGCACAAGATGATGATGGCCATATCATATCACTTATATTGATTGCATGTGATGTTTATCCTTTTATGCATCTTATCTTGCTTTGATTGACGGTAGCATTATAAGATGATCTCTCACTAAATTATCAAGAAGTGTTCTCCCTGAGTATGCACCATTGCGAAAGTTCTTCGTGCTGAGACACCACGTGATGATCGGGTGTGATAGACTCTACGTTCAAATACAACAGGTGCAAAACAGTTGCACACGCGGAATACTCAGGTTATACTTGACGAGCCAAGCATATACAGATATGGCCTCGGAACACGGAGACCGAAAGGTCGAGCGTGAATCATATAGTAGATATGATCAACATAACGATGTTCACCATTGAAAACTACTCCATCTCACGTGATGATCGGTTATGGTTTAGTTGATTTGGATCACGTAATCACTTAGAGGATTAGAGGGATGTCTATCTAAGTGGGAGTTCTTTAATTAATTTGATTAACTGAACTTAAATTTATCATGAAACTTAGTACCTGATTAGTATCTTGCTTGTTTATGTTTGATTGTAGATAGATGGCTCGTGCTGTTGTTCCGTTGAATTTTAATGCGTTCCTTGAGAAAGCAAAGTTGAAAGATGATGGTAGCAATTACACGGACTGGGTCCGTAACTTGAGGATTATCCTCATTGCTGCACAGAAGAATTACGTCCTGGAAGCACCGCTGGGTGCCAGGCCTGCTGCAGGAGCAACGCCGGATGTTATGAACGTCTGGCAGAGCAAAGCTGATGACTACTCGATAGTTCAGTGTGCCATGCTTTACGGCTTAGAATCGGGACTTCAACGACGTTTTGAACGTCATGGAGCATATGAGATGTTCCAGGAGTTGAAGTTAATATTTCAAGCAAATGCCCGGATTGAGAGATATGAAGTCTCCAATAAGTTCTATAGCTGCAAGATGGAGGAGAACAGTTCTGTCAGTGAGCATATACTCAAAATGTCTGGGTATAATAATCACTTGATTCAATTGGGAGTTAATCTTCCAGATGATTGCGTCATTGACAGAATTCTTCAATCACTGCCACCAAGCTACAAGAGCTTCGTGATGAACTATAATATGCAAGGGATGAACAAGACTATTCCCGAGCTCTTCGCGATGCTGAAAGCTGCGGAGGTAGAAATCAAGAAGGAGCATCAAGTGTTGATGGTCAACAAGACCACTAGTTTCAAGAAAAAGGGCAAAGGGAAGAAGAAGGGGAACTTCAAAAAGAACGGCAAGCAAGTTGCTACTCAAGAGAAGAAACCCAAACCTGGACCTAAGCCTGAAACTGAGTGCTTCTATTGCAAGCAGACTGGTCACTGGAAGCGGAACTGCCCCAAGTATTTGGCGGATAAGAAGGATGGCAAGGTGAACAAAGGTATATGTGATATACATGTTATTGATGTGTACCTTACTAATGCTCGCAGTAGCACCTGGGTATTTGATACTGGTTCTGTTGCTAATATTTGCAACTCGAAACAGGGACTACGGATCAAGCGAAGATTGGTTAAGGACGAGGTGACGATGCGCGTGGGAAACGGTTCCAAAGTCGATGTGATCGCAGTCGGCACGCTACCTCTACATCTACCTTCGGGATTAGTATTAGACCTAAATAATTGTTATTTGGTGCCAGCGTTAAGCATGAACATTATATCTGGATCTTGTTTGATGCGAGACGGTTATTCATTTAAATCAGAGAATAATGGTTGTTCTATTTATATGAGTAATATCTTTTATGGTCATGCACCCTTGAAGAGTGGTCTATTCTTGTTGAATCTCGATAGTAGTAACACACATATTCATAATGTTGAAGCCAAAAGATGCAGAGTTGATAATGAGAGTGCAACTTATTTGTGGCACTGCCGTTTAGGTCATATCGGTGTAAAGCGCATGAAGAAACTCCATTCTGATGGACTTTTGGAACCACTTGATTATGAATCACTTGGTACTTGCGAACCGTGCCTCATGGGCAAGATGACAAAACACCGTTCTCTGGTACTATGGAGAGAGCAACAGATTTGTTGGAAATCATACATACAGATGTATGTGGTCCGATGAATATTGAGGCTCGTGGCGGATATCGTTATTTTCTCACCTTCACAGATGATTTAAGCAGATATGGGTATATCTACTTAATGAAACATAAGTCTGAAACATTTGAAAAGTTCAAGGAATTTCAGAGTGAAGTTGAAAATCATCGTAACAAGAAAATAAAGTTTCTACGATCTGATCGTGGAGGAGAATATTTGAGTTACGAGTTTGGTGTACATTTGAAAAATTGTGGAATAGTTTCGCAACTCACGCCACCCGGAACACCACAGCGTAATGGTGTGTCCGAACGTCGTAATCGTACTTTACTAGATATGGTGCGATCTATGATGTCTCTTACTGATTTACCGCTATCGTTTTGGGGATACGCTCTAGAGACGGCCGCATTCACGTTAAATAGGGCACCATCAAAATCCGTTGAGACGACGCCTTATGAACTGTGGTTTGGCAAGAAACCAAAGTTGTCGTTTCTAAAAGTTTGGGGCTGCGATGCTTATGTGAAAAAGCTTCAACCTGATAAGCTCGAACCCAAATCGGAGAAATGTGTCTTCATAGGATATCCAAAGGAAACTATTGGATACACCTTCTATCACAGATCCGAAGGCAAGACTTTTGTTGCTAAATTCGGAAACTTTCTAGAGAAGGAGTTTCTCTCGAAAGAAGTGAGTGGGAGGAAAGTAGAACTTGACGAGGTAACTGTACCTGCTCCCTTACTGGAAAGTAGTACATCACAGAAAACTGTTCCAGTGACACCTACACCAGTTAGTGAGGAAGCTAATGATAATGATCATGAAACTTCAGATCAAGATACTACTGAACCTCGTAGATCAACCAGAGTGAGATCCGCGCCAGAGTGGTACGGTAATCCTGTTCTGGAAGTCATGCTGCTAGATCATGATGAACCTACGAACTATGAAGAAGCGATGGTGAGCCCAGATTCCGCAAAATGGCTTGAAGCCATGAAATCTGAGATGGGATCCATGTATGAGAACAAAGTATGGACTTTGGTTGACTTGCCCGATGATCGGCAAGCAATTGAGAATAAATGGATCTTCAAGAAGAAGACTGACGCTGACGGTAATGTTACTGTCTACAAAGCTCGACTTGTCGCAAAAGGTTTTCGACAAGTTCAAGGGGTTGACTACGATGAGACCTTCTCACCCGTAGCGATGCTTAAGTCTGTCCGAATCATGTTAGCAATTGCCGCATTTTATGATTATGAAATTTGGCAAATGGATGTCAAAACTGCATTCCTGAATGGATTTCTGGAAGAAGAGTTGTATATGATGCAACCAGAAGGTTTTGTCGATCCAAAGGGAGCTAACAAAGTGTGCAAGCTCCAGCGATCCATTTATGGACTGGTGCAAGCCTCTCGGAGTTGGAATAAACGCTTTGATAGTGTGATCAAAGCATTTGGTTTTATACAGACTTTCGGAGAAGCCTGTATTTACAAGAAAGTGAGTGGGAGCTCTGTAGCATTTCTGATATTATATGTGGATGACATATTACTAATTGGAAATGATATAGAATTTCTGGATAGCATAAAGGGATACTTGAATAAGAGTTTTTCAATGAAAGACCTCGGTGAAGCTGCTTACATATTAGGCATAAAGATCTATAGAGATAGATCAAGACGCTTAATTGGACTTTCACAAAGCACATACCTTGACAAGATTTTGAAGAAGTTCAAAATGGATCAAGCAAAGAAAGGATTCTTGCCTGTGTTACAAGGTGTGAAGTTGAGTAAGACTCAATGCCCGACCACTGCAGAAGATAGAGAGAATATGAAAGATGTTCCCTATGCATCAGCCATAGGATCTATCATGTATGCAATGCTGTGTACCAGACCCGATGTGTGCCTTGCTATAAGTCTAGCAGGGAGGTACCAAAGTAATCCAGGAGTGGATCACTGGACAGCGGTCAAGAACATCCTGAAATACCTGAAAAGGACTAAGGATATGTTTCTCATATATGGAGGTGACAAAGAGCTCATCGTAAAAGGTTACGTTGATGCAAGCTTTGACACTGATCCGGACGATTCTAAATCGCAAACCGGATACGTGTTTACATTAAACGGTGGAGCTGTCAGTTGGTGCAGTTCTAAACAAAGCGTCGTAGCGGGATCTACATGTGAAGCGCAGTACATAGCTGCTTCGGAACAGCAAACGAAGGAGTCTGGATGAAGGAGTTCATATCCGATCTAGGTGTCATACCTAGTGCATCGGGTCCAATGAAAATCTTTTGTGACAATACTGGTGCAATTGCCTTGGCAAAGGAATCCAGATTTCACAAGAGAACCAAGCACATCAAGAGACGCTTCAATTCCATCCGGGATCTAGTCCAGGTGGGAGACATAGAGATTTGCAAGATACATACGGATCTGAATGTTGCAGACCCGTTGACTAAGCCTCTTCCACGAGCAAAACATGATCAGCACCAAGGCTCCATGGGTGTTAGAATCATTACGGTGTAATCTAGATTATTGACTCTAGTGCAAGTGGGAGACTGAAGGAAATATGCCCTAGAGGCAATAATAAAGTTATTATTTATTTCCTTATAATCATGATAAAGGTTTATTATTCATGCTAGAATTGTATTAACCGGAAACATAATACATGTGTGAATACATAGACAAACAAAGTGTCACTAGTATGCCTCTACTTGACTAGCTCGTTAATCAAAGATGGTTATGTTTCCTAACCATGAACAATGAGTTGTTATTTGATTAACGGGATCACATCATTAAGAGAATGATCTGATTGACATGACCCATTCCATTAGCTTAGCACCCGATCGTTTAGTATGTTGCTATTGCTTTCTTCATGACTTATACATGTTCCTATAACTATGAGATTATGCAACTCCCGTTTGCCGGAGGAACACTTTGGGTGCTACCAAACGTCACAACGTAAGTGGGTGGTTATAAAGGAGCATTACAGGTGTCTCCAAAGGTAGATGTTGGGTTGGCGTATTTCGAGACTAGGATTTGTCACTCCGATTGTCGGAGAGGTATCTCTGGGCCCTCTCGGTAATGCACATCAAATAAGCCTTGCAAGCATTGCAACTAATGAGTTAGTTGCGGGATGATGTATTTACAGAACGAGTAAAGAGACTTGCCGGTAACGATATTGAACTAGGTATTGGATACCGACGATCGAACCTCGAGCAAGTAACATACCGATGACAAAGGGAACAACGTATGTTGTTATGCGGTCTGACCGATAAAGATCTTCGTAGAATATGTAGGAGCCAATATGGGCATCCAGGTCCCGCTATTGGTTATTGACCGGAGACGTGTCTCGGTCATGTCTACATTGTTCTCGAACCCGTAGGGTCCGCACGCTTAAGGTTACGATGACAGTTATATTATGAGTTTATGCATTTTGATGTACCGAATGTTGTTCGGAGTCCGAGATGAGATCACGGACATGACGAGGAACTCCGGAATGGTCCGGAGATAAAGTTTGATATATATGATAATAGTGTTTGGTCACCGGAAGGGTTCCGGAAATCACCGGAAGGGGTTCCGGATGTTTCCCGAAATGTTTGGGTACGAGAACACTTTATTTGGGCCAAAGGGGAAAGCCCACAAGGTTTTTGTAAAGCGCAAAAGGAAGTTTTGCGGAGTCCAGGGGCCAGACGCCAGGGTCCCTGGCGTCTGGGTCCAGACGCCGGGATCCCTGGCGTCTGGCCCTGGAGTCCGAGAAGGACTCTTGCCTATCGGGTGAAACCGACTTTGTGAAGGCTTTAACTCCAAGTTTCGACCCTAGGGCTCAAGATATAAATAGAGGGGCAGGGCTAGCACCAAAGACAGATCAAGAAACACAAGTTGATCCACGTGATCTATTCCTTAGCCGTGTGCGGTGCCCCCAGCCACCATAGTCCTCGATATTACTGTAGCGGAGTTTAGGCGAAGCCCTGCTGCTGTAGTACATCAAGATCGTCACCACGCCGTCGTGCTGACGGAACTCTTCCCCGACACTTTGCTGGATCGGAGTCCGGGGATCGTCATCGAGCTGAACATGTGCTCGAACTCGGAGGTGCCGTAGTTTCGGTGCTTGATCGGTTGGATCATGAAGACGTACGACTACTTCCTCTACATTGTGTCATCACTTCCGCAGTCGGTCTGCGTGGGTACGTAGACAGCACTCTCCCCTCTCGTTGCTATGCATCACCATGATCTTGCGTGTGCGTAGGAATTTTTTTGAAATTACTACGAAACCCAACAGGGGAACGTAGCATGTAATTTCAAAAATTCCCTACGCTCACGCAAGATCAATCTAGGAGATGCATAGCAACGAGAGAGGGAGAGTGTGTCCGCGTACCCTCGTAGACTGAAAGTGGAAGCATTCGACAACGCGGTTGATGTAGTCGAACTTCTTCTCGTTCCGACCAATCAAGTACCAAACGTACGGCACCTCAGAGTTCTGCACACGTTCAGCGATGACGTCCCTCAAACTCTTGATCTAGAAAAGTGTCGAGGGTGAGTTCTATCAGCATGATGGCGTGGTGACGGTGATGGTGAAGTGATCCGCACAGGGCTTCTCCTAAGCACTACGTGAATATGACCGGAGGCGTAAACTATGGAGGGGGGTGCCGCACACGGCTAACAATGTTTGTTGTGTGTTCTAGCAGTGCCCCCCACCCTCATATATATAGGTTGGAGGGGAGGAGAGGCAGCCAAGGGGGCGCCCCAAGTAGGAGGAATCCTACTTGGGGTCCTCCCAATTCGGCCACCCCTCTTTCCTGTTCCTATTAGGAGTAGGAAGGGAAGAGGGGGAAGGGGGGATGCTATTCCATTTTTCCTTTCCTCCTTCCCCTTTTCTACTCCAATTTGGCAAGCCCATATGGGGGGCGCACCAGCCCCTTAGGGCTGGTATGTCCCTCTCTTGGCCCATTAGGCCCATATAGTTTGCCAGGGGTTGCCCGGAACCCCTTCCGGTGACCCGATACGTACCCGGTACCCCCAGAACACTTCCAGTGTCCGAATACTATCGTCCTATATATGAATCTTTACCTCTTGATCATTTTGAGACTCCTCGTCATGTACGTGATCTCATCCGGGACTCTGTACAACATTTGGTCACCAAATCACATAACCCATATGATACAAAATTGTCATCGAACGTTAAGCGTGCGGACCCCGCGGGTTCGAGGACTATGTAGACATGACCGATACACCTCTCCGGTCAATAACCAACAGTGGAACCTGGATGCTCATATTGGTTCCCACATATTCTACAAAGATCTTTATTGGTCGTACCGTAATGACAACATACGTTATTCCCTTTATCATCGGTATGTTACTTGCCCGAGATTCGATCGTCGGTATCTTCATACCTAGTTCAATCTGGTTACCGGCAAGTCTCTTTACTCATTCCATAATGCATCATACCGCAACTAAATCATTAGTCACATTGCTTGCAAGGCTTATTATGATGTGCATTACCGAGAGGGCTCAGAGATACCTCTCCAATACTCAGAGTGACAAATCCTAATCTCGATCTATGCCAACCCAACAAACACCTTCGGAGATACCTATAGAGCATCTTTATAATCACCCAGTTATGTTGTGATGTTTGGTAGCACGCAAGGTATTCGTCCGGTATCCGGGAGTTGCATAATATCATAGTCAAAGGAATATGTATAAGTCATGAAGAAAGCAATAGCAATAAAACTTAATGATCATTATGCTAAGCTAACGGATGGGTCTTGTCCATCACATAATTCTCCTAATGATGTGATCTCGTTCATCAAATGACAACACATGTCTATGGTTAGGAAACTCAACCATCTTTGATTAACGAGCTAGTCTAGTAGAGGCTTACTAGGGACACAGTGTTTTGTCTATGTATCCACACATGTATCAAGTTTCTGGTTAATACTCCCTCTGTCCTAGAATATAAGAACGTTTTTGACACTATGCTAGTGTTAATAACGTTCTTATATTTTGGGACGGAGGGAGTACAATTTTAGCATGAATAATAAACGTTTATCATGATATAAGGAAATACCAAATAACAACTTTATTATTGCCTCTAGGGCATATTTCCTTCACAAATAGCATCATCCTATATATCAATCTTTACCTCCTGACCATTTCGGAGATCCTCGTCATGTCCGTGATCACATCCGGGACTGTGAACAACATTCGGTCACCAAACCACATATAACTCATATAATACCAAATCGGCATCGAACGTTAAGTGTGTGGACCCTATGGGCTTGAGAACTATGTAGACATGACCGAGACACCTGTCCAGTCAATAACCAATATCGGAATCTGGATGCCCATATTGGCTCCTACATATTCTACAAAGATCTTTATCGGTCGAACCCTTATGACAACATACGTAATTCCCTTTGTCAATCGGTATGTTACTTGCCTGATATTCGATCGTCAATATCTTCATACCTAGTTTGGTCTCGTTACCGGCAAGTCTCTTTACTTGTTCCATAATACATCACCTCGTGACTAACTCATTAGTCGTTTACTTGCAAGCTTATGATGTGTATTACCGAGAGGGCCCTGAGATACCCTCTTTGATACTCAGAGTGACAAATCCTAATCTCGATCTATGCCAACTCAACAAACACCTTCGGAGATACCTGTAGAGCATCTTTATAATCACCCAGTTACGTTGTGATGTTTGATAGCACACAAGGAATTCCTCTGGTATCCGGGAGTTGCACAATCTCATACTCGAAGGAATATGTATTTGACATGAAGAAAGCAATAGCAATAAAATTGAACGATCATTATGCTAAGCTAACGGATGGATCTTGTCCATCACATCATCATCTTAATGATGTGATCCCATTATCAAATGACAACTCATGTCCATGGTTAGGAAACCTTAACCAGCTTTGATCAACGAGCTAGTCTAGTAGAGGCTCACTAGGGACAATGTGTTTGTTTATGTATTCACACATGTATTTAAGTTTTCGATCAATATAATTCTAGCATGAATAATAAACCTTTATCTTGAAGAAGGTAATATAAAATAACAACTTTATTATTGCCTCTAGGGCATATTTCCTTCATCTTCATCATTCCTATGGTCACCATGATGAGGAGGGAGTAGTCCAATGATAACCCACAAGTATAGGGGATCACAACAGTTTTTGAGGGTAGAGTATTCAACCCAAATTTATAGATTCGACATAAGCGGAGCCAAAGAATATTTGTACATATTAGCAGTTGAGTTGTCAATTCAACCACATCTGGAGATTAAATATCTGCAGCAAAGTGATTAGTAGCACAGTAGTATGATAGTTTTGATGGCAGTGGTAATAGTAGTAGTGATGGTAACAGAGATAGCAATAGTTTTGTAACAGTTGCAACAGTAGCAACAACGTTAGTAACTTAGCAAAAACAATATGTGAAAAACTCATAGGCACTGGATCGGTGATTTCGTTGGATGATATTCATCATATAATAGTTATAACACAGAGTGACATAGAACTAGCTCCAGTTCATAAATATAATGTAGGCATGTATTCTATAAATAGTCAAATGTGCTTATGGAAAAGAACTTGCATGACATCTTTTGTCCTAACCTCCCATGGCAGAGGGGTCCATAAGGAAACAAAGGGATATTAAGGCCTCCTTTTAATAGAGAACCGGAACAAAGCATTAACACATACTAGATACATGAACTCCTAAAACAATGGTAATCACCGGAAATAATCCCAATTATTGTTACCTTTGGGTATGCGGATCATAACTCATAATAGGTGCGTATAACTTGCATGGTAGGATCAAGAACACAAATATATTGGTTGAAACATAAACGGTTAGATCTGAGATCATGTCACTCAGGCCCTAGTGACATGCATTAAGCATAGAAAAGTCATAGCAACATCAATCTCAGAACATAGTGGATACTAGGGATCAAGCCCTAACAAAACTAACTCGATTACATGATGAATCCCATCCAACCCCTCACCGTCCAGCAAGCCTACGAAGGAATTACTCACTCCCGGTGGGGAGCATCATGTAGTTGGTGATGAAGGAGAGTTGGTGATGACGATGGCGGCGAATCCCCCTCTTTGAAGCCCAGAATGGACTCCAGATCTTCCCTACCAGTGAAGAACAGGAGGTGGTGGCAACTCCGTACCGTGAAACGCGATGAAACTTTCTCTCTTATTTTTTCTGCAAAATTAAGATTTTATAGAGTTGGAATTAGGGTCAGCGGAGCCCCGTGGGCCCCACTACCCACCAGGGTGCGCCAGAGGGGGTCGCCCTGGTGCCTAGTGGGCCGCTAAGGCATCCCCTCCAGTGGGTCTTGGTTCCAAAATCTTCATTTATTCCAGAATAATTCTCCAAAAACTTTCGTCCAATTTCGAGAACTTTTATTTCTGCACAAAAACAACGCCATTGTAGTTTTGGTGAAAACAACGTCAGTCTGTGTCGAGGGAAACGACACCTACGGGATCACAAAGAATCCATTTTGCTACGATTGGTGGGCGTCAACACGGGGGGATTATCCAGGTTCGGGCCGCAAGTGATGCTTAATACCCTACTCCTGCTGGTTTATGTTTATCTGGTGTTCTTGGACTAGCTACAAAGTGTGTAGGGTCCAAAAGTCTGAATCCTCTCTCAGTACGCCACAGGCCTCCTTTTATAGTCAAAAGGGGCTGCCACGGTGGCACACAGGAGGTGGAAAGTTGTAAAGTAGTTGAGTCTATCTCCTGGCACCGTACAAACGCATTTAATGCGCTGCCGACATGCCCTTCTTGCTTTATCGGGGACGGCAAGGAAGCTCGTCCCAGCTGTCGTCGCCTCGCCTGGCTTCGACGCGCGTTCGAACTGACGAGGCATGTAGTGCCACGCTGGCTGGCTGGCTCCTGAGTTGGTGTGGTGGCAGAGTCTTCACGAAGATCTGCAGGCCACCACGCAGGTGTTTGCTGAGTTGGCCTGGAAGCCGCACATCGCCACGCAGGTGCTTGCCTAGTTGGTGGGCTGGCAGCTGTGTGGGAACGGCGGTGGAGTCTTGGCAGGTGTGGGCCTGGCTGCAGCCCCGCGGATGTCTTTGGCAAGGGTCTTGTCACGGCATCGTGGGCCTCCCCGGCAAGGGTCTTGCCGGGGGGTCCCGTGGGTATCCTCGGCAAGGATCTTGCCGAGGATCTTCGTCTTCTGATTCTCATCTAGTCTTGTATGTTCTTGGTCTTCACACAGATCTGCATGCCACCACGGAGGCGCCTCCCGAGCTTTGGTTCCAATGCGGTTGAGGGCGTCGGAACTCTTAGGCCCAAGGGTGGCAGCCCTGCTGGTGTTGCGCAAGTTGCCCCGGCAAGGTTCTTGCCGGGGCGGTGAAGGCCGCGCCCGGCAAGGACCTTGCTAGGGGAGTTTCACCTCGCCCCTCAGTTCTTCATGCTCCTGGTCTTGAGCACGGCTCTGGTAACCTTGGCTTCTTCTGCCCCGCCAAGTGTGGCCACGGGCGTGGGGCTGCGACGCCCGCGCACAAGTAAAGGTGTACAAAAAGGGACCCCTACTTTTGTACACCAACAGGAGCCCCCGAGCCTGGGCCACATATAAGCACGGGGCGTTATTTGGCCAGGCCCAGAATGGTGTGCGGGCACGCGCGCGGCGGAGTTTTTACTGCAGTAACTCCCTTGCTCGTTGCGCTTCCCCATGACCCGCGTTGAATGCGTGACGTGGGGGTCGTGTGTGGGACAGTTGTTGCACGCATGTGTCACATCATGGTAAAGAGGTGGCCCGTGCCTTCCCCATAAAAAGAGGAAAACGCAGGGGGGGCGACTCATTTACTAAGTGGACTCGAGTTGCGGCCTTCAAGGCGCCTGTGCCCCACGATCATGGGGTGAAAAACAGCCACTTAAGTTGTCTTCTTGATTTTGGCTTGCTCGCCACGTGTCACCCATGCGTCGAAAATGGTAGGCAGTAGACGCACGGGGCACGGGCCTTAAATGGCGAGGCGGGAAATCGGGTCGTCGCTGATTGGAGCAGCGGGTCGGTCTCGATTCCCTGTGCCCCTGGCGGCCGGGTTGGTTGAGTGGGGCGGTCGAGCCCCGGCCCCGCCCCTTTATAAGAAGGGCAGGGGGATGGCACCCCTCAATCCTTCATCATTCATCTCCTCCCACCTTGGCTCCTTCCTTCCTTCTGCTATGGCGAGAGGGCGCGCCGGCACTTTGACGGCGGCGACGAGGGTCTCTGCTCGATAGCGTGCCCCTCCCTCCCAAGAGCTCGTGGCGGAGGAGCCGACCATGAGAGGAAGAGGGAGGGGGCGAGGCCGAGGCCCCCATGGCACTCAGGGAAGAGGAGGGCGGGGTGGCACACCGGCCTCGCCTCCTCCAGCGGCCCCTCCCCCAATGGACGGCCACGTCGGAGACCAGCCCCATGAATTCATCATCAGGCTGCGCAGGCCAGTGCACCGTTGTCTTCGTCTCCCTACTCCGTTTGCTCGGGAGTTGGAGCTCGACCCGCCACAGGCTTTGAGGCTGCATATGAGTGGTTGTGGGAATGGCAGCATGCGGGTCGACATCGACTTCCCCGCCCCTCACATTATGCATCTTCGTCGTGGATGGAAGACCTTTGCTCGTGCCCACAGCCTGTCGGAGGGCTCATTCTCCACTTCAAATTAATGGAGAACGGCCTGCTTTCCGTCAAGGTCTTTGGGGACTTGGGAGCTCGGCTAAGGTGTTGCATGGAGAGCTCCTCCGATGATGAAGACTCCTCCTTAAGCGGGAGTGACGAGGAGGACAGCGACAACAACCACGAGGGCGTCAAGCAGGAGGACGCCGACTTTGACTGACCGTGCCGCCCTCCTTCCTCGGGCACGCGCCCTGCCGAGGGTCTTCCTCATCAAGCTCTCCATCAGCGCGTTCCCCGTTGCTTCCTTTTTGCCTTCGCCTGTCGCACATGGGAGGAAGAGGGCAAGAACGGGGATCACGGGACACCTATCCTTTTTAATTTTTAAGCCTGCGGGCACTCGTTAGATTTAAACCTTGTAATCCCCTTGCTCATGTTTACATTCCGTATGAACTGTACCTGTTTGGAACGTATTGATGAAAAAGGTTGCTCGTCGGGTTCTTTGTGCGTGCGAGGCCCATGCCAAGGAATGAATCTATTCCTAAGATAGACATTATCGCCCGGCAACAAGCCTTTCCGTCCCCTCTCTTCATAGCACGACCATACCCACGCTCTCGGTAGAGGCAGGGGCGAAGTAGGATTAGGCCCTTTCGTTTGCTTCCTTGCCACCGCAACTACAACCAAGTTCCGGCCCAGAGAATAGTTCTTGGGCACAGGAAAGGGGGAGCACGGTGTCCCAGGAATAAACGAGGCTTCATACATCCCAGTTCCATATGGAAATGCATAACAGGGGATAAAAGACTTATCTAAATCTGCAACCCTCGACAACCTTGGCTTGCCGTTGTTGAATACTTGAATCTGCAGCCCCCGGCAATGGCTTGCCGGGGTCGAGGATGTCGAACCGTCTCCCTGCCCTTGAATGGCTTGGCTGAAACGCATGTGCAGCCTACGAACCAAAGAAAGGACTAGAAAAGATGGAAAGACACACACGCAACCTCTATGCTAGGGGTTAGCTGCCGCCGAGCACTATCAATCCTACCAAAGAGGGAGACTTAACCTAGCATGCATGCTAAAACTTAGGGTGCAGCGCTTCATTTATTTAATCTCAGGGTCTGCGCCTGGCTCTGTACAAAGGGTTACATGCCTTGTCGACAAGGCTTGTACAAAAGGTGGTTTGCCGGGAGGCCCGGCAACCGCGCCTCATGGGTAAAACTTATGAAGATGTTCGATGTTCCAGGAGTTGCTCACTGGGATACCATCTTCGGTCTCCAGGTGGACCGCGCCAGGCCTGGTGACTCGTATTACCCGATAAGGGCCTTCCCACTTTGGCGTCAACTTGTTGGAATTCTTCACCTACTGAACGCGCCGAAGAAAAAGGTCGCCTTCCTCAAGACTTCGGCCATGAACCTTGTAGCTATGGTAGCGGCGCAAGGCTTGCTGGTAGTGTGCAGCTCGCACAGCCGCCCGAAGACGATCTTCCTCAAGGAGCGTCGTGTCATCTTGCCGCAATTGCTCTTGCTCAAGATTGTCATAAGCAAGCACTCGAGGTGACCAATATGTGAGTTCCGTGGGGAGAACTGCTTCTGCCCCGTATACCAGGGCAAAAGGTGTTTGTCCGGTGGCTCGATTTGGCATCATTCTGATCGACCAAAGAACCGCCGGCAACTCATCAATCCAGTGCTTTCCACACTTGTGCAGCCTGTCAAAAGTGTTTGTCCTCAGGCCTCACAGTACTTCAGCATTCGCCCTCTCCGCCTGGCTGTTGCTCCGTGGGTGTGCCACTGAAGCGAAATAGACCTTGCTACCGAGGTCCTGGATGTATTGCATGAAGGTGCGACTTGTGAATTGTGTGCCATTGTCGGTGATGACCCTGTTGGGCACACCAAAACGGCAAACTGTCCCCTTAAAGAACTTGACGGCCGAATGTGCTATCACCTTCCTCACTACTTCTACTTCGGTCCACTTTGTGAACTTGTCGATTGCGACGTACAAGTACTCAAAGCCCCCGACAGCATGGGGGAAAGGGCCCAGTATGTCGAGTCCCTAGACCGAGAATGGCTAGGAGAGAGGGATTGTTTGAAGGGCTTGAGTTGGTTGATGAAGCTTCTTCGAGTGGAATTGACATGCTTCACACTTGGTTACTAGCGCAGCTGCATCCTGGAGGGCTATGGGCCAGAAGAAACCTTGCCGGAATGCCTTGCTAGAAAGGGCCCTTGACCCTATGTGGGAGCCACATACACCTCCATGTATCTCTGCCAACAACTTTAGTCCGTCCTCTTGAGGAATGCACTTCAGCCTCACACAGTTTGGCCTCCTTCTGTAGAGGGTATCATCCACAAACTGGTACATGTTGGATCGAGGGGCTACTTTCTCGGCTTCTTCCTGTTCCTCGGGGAGCTCTCCTGTTTGGAGGAAATAGACGGTGGGCCGCACCCATGCCGGAGCCGGGGGCTCGACGGCAAGGACCAAAGGCACATATTCGGCCGCAAGGGCAACTGCCTCTATGGTCAGGGCCTGGGGCCCTGTCAGAGGTAGTTTCCCCTCGACAAGCTTGGGGTACCCGGCAACCTCCTTGCCGATGGCTCCTGGGAGCTCGGCTGGGAGGTACTTGTCGGGGCTTGTCTTCCTTTGCTTGTTCTGCCCTGCCAATGGCTCAACGGATGGCTGAGTTAACTGAAGTATAAAGGTACCTGGTTCCACAGGCAACTTGAGGGCAGCGCATTTCGACAAGTCATCGGCAATGCCTTCTCCGCTAGGGGAACATGCTCTGCGTGTAGACCGTCGAAACGTTCTTCCAACTTCCTCACCTCATTCACGTAGGCATCCATCAGCAGGCTCAGGTAATCCTTGTTAACTTGCTTAACGACGAGCTACGAATCACCCCTGATGATGAGCTTCTTGATTCCGAGGTCTGCAGCAATCCTGAGACTGGCAAGCAACCCCTCGTACTCCGCCGTATTGTTCGTTGATTTTTCTCAGGGAAAGTGCATCTAAATTACATACTTGAGGTGCTCTCCGGTGGGTGCAACGAGTAGTACGCCAGCACCAGCACCTTGGAGCGAGAAAGCTCCGTCAAAGTACATAATCCACTCACTGCTCGTCTCCTTGCTGGGAAGGGTGGTCTCTTGAATCTCCTCGTCGGGCATTGCGGTCCACTCTGCTATGAACTCTGCCAAAGCTCAGCTCTTGATTGTCGAAGTACTTTCAAACCTGAGGCCAAAGCTCGACAGCTCCAATGCCCACTCCACAATCCTCCTTGTCGCATCTGGGTTGTGCAAAACTAACCACTTGATTTGTTGCTGCTAAGTACAGCAGCAATGACTCCCGTGGTTTAGGCGCGACCAGTATTGGCGTGGAGGAGAGGTACCTCTTCAAATCTTGCAGTCCTGCCTCTGCCTTCAGAGTCCATTTTACTGGACCCGCCTTTTTCAAAACTTTGAAAAAGGGGGGCACACTCAGCAGATTTGGAGATGAACCTACTCAGGGCAGCAAAGCAGCCGGCGAGCCTACGGACGTCTTTGACCCGTTTCGGTGCCTCAATCTGCTCGATCGCCTTGATCTTGTCGGGATTTGCTTCGATTCCACGTTGAGACACAAAGAACCTGAGAAGTTTGCCGGAGGGGACACCGAACATGCACTTCTCTGGATTGAGCTTGAGGTTGATCTTGCGCAGATTTGCGAATGTTTCTCCTAAATCTTGCACGAGCGTGGCCCTGTCCTTGGTTTTGGCCACTATGTCATCCATATAAGCTTCCATATTTCTATGTAGCTGGGGCTCAAAACCAATCTGGACCGCTCGGGCAAATGTTGAACCAGCGCTATTCAACCCGAAAGGCATTCGTACAAAACAGTATGTACCACATGGGGTGATGAACGCGGTCTTCTCTTCATCTTGCTTCATCGTGAAGATCTGGTGGTATCCTGAATAGGCATCGAGGAATGACAGCAAGTCACACCCGACAGTGGAGTCTACAATTTGGTCGATGCATGGCAGAGGGAAAGGATCCTTTGGACAGGCTTTATTGATGTCTGTGTAATCAATACACAGCCTCCACTTCCCATTCGCCTTATGCACCACCACCGGATTGGCCAACCACGTGGGGTGGAGTACTCCTCTTACTAGGCCTGCCGCCTCCAACTTCCTGATCTCTTCAATGATGAACTCTTGTCGCTCCAAAGCTTGCTTCCTGACCTTCTGCTTGACGGGCCGTGCGTGAGGACAAACAACAAGATGGTACTCAATCACCTCCCTGGGAACGCCGGGGATGTCAGATGCTTGCCATGCAAATACTCGACATTCGCCCGTAGGAAGGCGACGAGCCCGCTTTCCTATTTGCTGTCAAGGGTGGAGCTTATAGTGAAAGCCCCGCCCGTGCCGTCCTCCTTGACGGACACCTTCTTGGTTTCTGGTGCTGCAGCCTTGGACTTCTTGCTCATGTCGGTGGAGCTCGCTGGCACGTCCTCAACGGGAGCACAACACTCTGAAGAGGTGCGCTTGACGGAGTGGGTGCAAGAGGTCCTGCCAGCCTTCTTCCTTCTCGGGGCTTTAGCGGTAGGAGCAAGTGCCCTAGCGGCAACTGCCGCAACTACCTCTCGGTACAGTTGGTCGGCGCAGATGAGCACGTATTTCTTGTCAGAGGGAACAGTGATGATGGTCAGTGGCCCCGGCATCTTCAATGTGTTGTATGCGTAGTGTGGCGCCGCCATGAACTTGGCCAGCGCCGGGCGGCCAAGGATCCCTTTGTACGGCAAGGGGATCTCGGCAACATCAAAAACGATCTTCTCTGTCATGTAGTTCAGCTCGCCCCCGAATGTAACGGGCAGCGTGATTTTACCTTTCGACTGACTCCTTCCCGAGTTGACCCCTTGGAACGTGCCCGTCTCCTCGAGGTCTCCGTCAGGAATCTGCAGCTTCATAATCACAGCGGGCAAGATCAAATTAAGACCGGCCCCACCGTCAACCAGCACTTTGGTTACCTTGAGGTTGCGTATTGTTGGTGAAATCAACAACGGCAAACACCTAACCGCAGTTGTGCGATCAGGGTGATCCTCGGTGTCAAAAATGATGGGCATGGGGGACCACTTCAGTGGCTTCTAGGCATCGAACGATGGCTCCGTTGTAGTGACCTCGCGCACCCACTGCTTCAGCTGGTGATGTGAGGTGTGCAACAAGGCGCCACCGTCGACGCACATGGCCTCTGTAGCCTTCTGGAACTCGTGCTCGCCGGACTCATCGTCATTGTCGTGATCATCATCTTCCTCTTTCTTGTCGCGGCCCCGAGCAAGCCTCTCTTGTTGGTTATCTTTGCCACGGCGATCCCCTTGGCCTCCATGCTTCTTTCCGGACCCCTCGGCACCATCCTGACCCTTCTCCTTGTCTCTCCTTTCATATTCAGCCTTCTTCTTTTCTGCCAGCAGCTCAACCTGTCGGCAGTTCTGGAGGTCATGGCCCTTGGTGTGGTGGATCTTGCAGTACTGCTTGGCGGAGCCTCCTGTCTTGCCGGCAGCCGCCAGGGCTATATAGGTGGCACACCCGGCAACCTCCTTGTCGGGGTCGTCAGCCTTGGCCTTTTTGGCACCGACGGGCTCGCTGGATCCCTCAACAGCAAGCATAGTCTTGCCCTTATGTTTCTTGTTGTGGCGTCGACCCTTCTTTGTCGGGGCGGCGGTGTCTTCGTCTGCGGAGTCGGTTTCCCCACCAGCATCTACGCCGGGGTACTTCCTCCCCTCTTCAGCTCGAGCACATCTATTGGCCAGAACATAAAGTTCAGCCACATCCTTGACCTTGTTCATCGCCAACTCTTCACGCATCTTGCGGTTGCGCACATTCTGATGGAATGCGCTGATGACATCGGCAGGATGAACATCTGGAATGTTGTACTGCACCCGGCTAAACCTCTGTATGTACTTGTGTAGGTTTTCACCTTCTTTCTAGGGGATGATTTGCAAATCGCTTGCCTGGCCATGAGCTTGGTGGCCTCCAGTGAAGGCGCCAACAAACTCATGACACAAATCCGACCAAGAATAAATGGAATTCACTGGCAAGTGCATCAACCATGACATGACGTTGGGTTTGAGTGCCAACGAGAAGTAATTGGCAAGCACCTTGTCATCGCGAGCTCCAGCATCTTGCATCACGATGGTGTAGATGCCGAGGAACTCTGACGGGTGGGTTTTGCCATTGTACTTCTTGCCAACATCGGGCTTGAACGTGCGGTGGGAGGGCCACTGGAACTGCAGCAGCTCTCGGGTAAAGGCTGGACAACCCACCTTGTAAGGTAGGTCGCCAGGGCCCCCCGGCTCCGGGTGGTCCATAGTAGGCCCCATGCGCCGATCTGACTGATGGCGCGTCTCCCGTCGTCGTGCGATGGTAGTTCGAGCGTCTTCCTGGGCCTATTCTCGAAGGACTTGCTGTTGGTCATGGTGGGTTCGTGGGTCGGACGACACTGTGGAAACGTTGTCACAGACGTCGGCTCGACGAGCCGGTGGCTGTTGTCGCGACCGCGGGGGGGGGGAGTGTACTATGGTCACAGCGTTTGTGGTCCCCTCACCGCCGGCATGCACCAGCTCATCTGGATGCTGGTGTGAGGGTCCCATTTGGAGTGGCTCGTCTTTGTTGGCGAAGCTGACAAGGCTTCGGATGGTGTCCCTCCACTCGTCGAGCTTCTCTACAGCAGGGGGAAGTCGAGGAGCGGCTGCATGCGCGCCAGCGCTTCTGCTGGCGTAGGCGGCGACGAGATCTATGTAGACCGTGACGCGCTCTGACTTCTAACCGGGTTAGAAGGGGCTCTGTCAGGGTCTCGCGGTCGCACACCGTCTGCATCGGCGTCTGAGCGCGCACACCAGCCTGGTTCGTCCTGCGAGTGGCGCACAGGGCTCTTTCAGCGGCGGTGCCCGGGGGCTCCGGCATCGTAGTGTCGCTCATCGCGTGCGGCCTGGGGAAAGCGCGGTGCAGGTGCTAGCTGGGGTGCCGTAGAGGCTTCCGCGCCGCCCGTGGGCATCACGGCCCTGCCCAGACCTAGCGGCATGTGGCTCGTCGTCTCGGATTTGGACGACGATGCTCACTTGGCTCCGATCGCCAGAATGTCATGGATACTCGCGTGCCACGTCTCTGGACCCATCCGTGGCCACCCGGCCGCCTGCTCGTGCTGGCACGGACGGGCCGACCCCGGACGAGCCGATCGCTGTGATCCCCTTTCTCTTGGGGTACATGGTGATGATGAAGTCAGTGTGCTAACCTCCAAATCGGATTTTCACAGCTTGCGCCCCCAACCTGGCGCGCCAAAGATGTCGGGGGGAAACGACACCTACGGGATCATGAAGAATCCCTTTTGCTACGGTTGGCGGGCGCGGGGCTGTGGAAAGAGCGGGTTTGAGGGATAAACACGGGGGGATTATCCATGTTCGGGCTACAAGTCATGCGTAATACCCTTCTCCTGCTGGTTTATGTTTATCTGGTGTTCTTGGACTAGCTACAAAGCGTGTAGGGTCCAAAAAGTCCGAATCCTCTCTCAGTCCGCCGTGGGCCTCCTTTTATAGTCAAAAGGGCTGCCACAGTGGCATACAGGAGGTGGAAAGTTGTACAGTAGTTGAGTCTATCTCATGGCACCGTAGGACAAACGAATTTAATGCGCTGTCGACATGCCCGTCTTGCTTTATCGGGGACGACAAGGTGTTGGAGATATGCCCTAAAGGCAATCATGTATGATGATATTTCCTATGTGTTTATGAATAAAGATAGTCCTTGGACATTATCAATGATGTGTATCAGCAAGTACTTGACTTGTTTGTGGGACTATGCATTGTATGATGACTGTCCTAAAAGGTCCCTAGTCGAAAGGGTTGTGTGGATGCGCAGCCAACTAGAATAGCATATGACACGATCGATGGCTTGGTCTCACTAGCCATGGAGCATTGGATGCTAACCGGATAATATGGACTTGGAAGGATCTGGTCGGATTTGACGTAGTCGGATCCGAGTCGAGATAAGGTCCGAGTCGGACAGACCCAACTATGAGACACGGCGATATGCCATGTGTGAGTCTCGAGTACAACATATTTCTATGTCCTAAGACCTGAGCTGACGCATGTACTCGGGATGGTAACAGACTTGCTTTGGGCCAACCAAACGCTACTCCGTGACTGGGTAGTTACAAAGGTAGGTTTCGGGCTTGTCCAGACCCATGCTGCGAGATATGGTCGAGCAAGATGGGATTTGCCCCTCCGATCAGGAGAGATATACTATGGGCCCCACGAATGATCCAACCAGGATAAGCATGGCCATGCGACAAGGATTATGAGATAATCTGGTTTGTGGTCGGCATCACTAGAACGAGAAAGAGGTCGGGCTAGCACAAGGATGACAGGCTCGCCTTGAGCCCGACAACATATATCGTGTGGCAAAAGGAATGGAAGTATGATGTACAGGTTCGCCTAACCAGCTTCGTAGTTTGTTTGGTGGTCGGCACGCCTTGCTAGAAGCCGCTACCAGCCAGGTAGTCCGAAGGTGATCCGAACTGCGACCAAGCCGGCTTGAACCTAAGGGGTCGCGCGCTTAAGGGAAGGAACCTACGAGGTCGAATCCGAGGACACTGGTCGGATGCGATCTGGGCTGTATTCGGATTGTGGCCGAGTAGACTTATGGGCTTTAGGGTCTGCGCGAGGCCCAAGTGTTGAGCCCACGACGGACGCCTATATAAAGTGGGGTGCGGCACAATCATGCGGTTGATCGCTTCGGTGCTGTCACTAGGGTTTGCATGTGTTGCGAATAGACACCTCCACTCACCGCCGGTTGTGTGATCGGACCTAGCAGTCCACCGCACGACGTTCCTCCTACACGCGCGGATACCGTTAGAGGCGGTGCACTTGTGCCGCTCCGGCGAACCTGTACGTGGGAACCGACTACCGGTTGTACAAGGGAGATCGGACAAGGAGGAGACGATCCACACGGACGCGCTGCCTCAACTCTTCTTTCGCTGCATGGCACTGCCCGTCTAGTGGTAATGAACTGTGATCCATCTCCCGTAGCATGTTCTTGGTTGTTCGTAGGAAAATTTTAATTTGTAGTCGACACACCCTACCGTAGAACCCAACAGTGGTATCAGAGCCTCTGCTATAGGATTTGGATTCAGATTGTATGCATATTAGATATTTGGAGGTGATAGATGAGATCTGTTGTCGTTGATGAGATCAGCTATGTGCACGGTTGATGTGATCAACTGCACATGGGGATCATTGAGGCTATGTTTTCTGATGATCGGAGTCGATGAGGTCGTGACACAACCTGCCCCTACGGGTCGGTACCCGCCATCGGGGTTAATAGTGAAACGTAAATCCGAATCGGACCGCCGTGTGCGTAGCGCCTTTTATTTCATACACGATCACTCAAACCGGTAGAATGCGATTATATGCATAACTTTATTTTGCAGGGTTTGATGTGAATAGTATGGCTCATGTGTATGTGATGCATGTGTGTAAATTATACATGGCCTGCGTGTCATGTTTGTCAGCCGGCAGGAGCCGAAGTGCTGTCATTATATTGTATAACGACCTGCGTGTCGACTTGTGACTCTATGTAAAATTCATTACCAGTTGTAGTAGTAGGATAATAGAGATCAGGTTGGTGGCTGGGCATCCTGGCGTGACAAACAAGATGGAGTTCCTAGATGGTCATCGGAGTCGGAGCCGACCTAGAAGGACATCCATGAAGGAGTCATACTATTTCACAATATATGTTTTACTTGTGATTGTTATGCTTCTTTGTTTCTATGCATGTTAGAATGGTAGAAAGATCCCTCATGAATATCAAGTAAATTGCCATTCCGGATGTTACACCTTCGCACGTCAAGTACATCTAGTAGTGGGCTCATAAAATTGGGGTGCTGCTAGGTGTCCTTGAACTGAAGGGTTCATGTCGGACACGGACATGCACTGCATTAGGTTAACTTGACAAGGCTATCAAAACGGTTTTGGGCCTTGTGGCAAAAGAGGTCGGGAGTCGGGGTATGAGATACCTACCCGACCGACAGGAGTCGTATAGAGATACGATTAGCAAGGAGTTGCTTACCGGATAGTCATGTTGTCTAGCAGTGATGTTAAAGCTCACTAGTCGCATGTGCTAGTCGGATCCTGAATCACTGAGAGTTTGCGGAGGGATGCTGACTTCAGTGGGAGTATTTCTGTTTAAGGCTAGAATTACTCTACATAAACACATTGCTTAGTGATTGCATATTTTTCTGTTGTAGATCAATGGCACCACTTGCTCAACCCAACTTTGCATTGAAATCAATTCTGGAAAAGGATAAACTGAATGGAACAAACTTTACTACCTAGTATAGAAATTTGAGAATTTTTCTCAAGAATGATAAAAAGGAACATGTTCTAGAGGATCCGCTTCCAGAGGAACCTGCCGATAATGCTAGTACCACAACCAAGAATGCCTACCAGAAACTCGTTGATGAATCGAACGAGATCAGTTGCCTCATGCTGGCTTGTATGGAGCCTGATTTGCAGCAGCATTTCAAAGACGTTGGGGCTTTCGATATGATCGAGAGTCTCAAGAGCATGTTTCAGGTGCAGGCTAGGATCGAAAGGTTCAACGTCTGGCGATCCTTGATGGATTGTAAGCTGAAGGAAGGTGATCCACTGAGCCAGCATGTGATCAAGATGATCGGATATGTGCAAGCTTTGGATCGATTGGGCTTCCCGCTCTTGGATGAGCTGGCTACTGATGCAGTTCTGGATTCTCTTCCGCCCAACTATGGGACATTCATCTCGAACTATCATATGCATGGCATGGATAAGAAGCTCACTGAATTGCATGGGATGCTCAAAGTGGCAGAGAGGATATTAAGAAAGGCACGCATCAAGTGTTGATGGTGCAGAAATTGACTAAGTTCAAGAAGAGTTGGTCCAAGAAAAAGGCTAAGGCAAAGGGCACGGAGACGGTAACCTCCGCCGCTGCGCCGAAGTATGGACCGGACTCAAAGACCATTTGCTATCATTGCAAGGAAACTGGTCACTGGAAGAGGAACTATAGCAACTGGCTTGCGGAGCATGGCAAGAAGGCCGGGAATGCTGCTCCAGGCAAAGGAACACTTGTTGCATATGTTATAGAATTTACCTTGCTGACATACCTAGCAGCTCTTGGGTATTTGATACCGGATCGGTTGTTCACATTTGCAACTCGATGCAGGGGCTGGTAAGAACTAGGCATGTGGCACAAGGGGAGATTGACATCAGGGTCGGCAACAAAGCAAGAGTTGCTGCGTTGGAGGTCGGCACGATGAAGCTCCAGCTTCCTTCTGGATTTATTTTGGAATTGAATAATTGTTATTACATTCCTGCACTTAGTCGGAGCATTATTTCTGCCTCATGCTTGATGAGTCAGGGTTATGAATTCAATTTAAAGGACAATGGTTGTTCGATTTATTCGAATGGTATGTTCCACGGCTATGCACCCATTGTTGATGGGTTATTTATATTGAATCTAGAACATGAACCGGTCTATAACGTGAATGTCAAGAGGCATAAGCCTAATGAGATAATTTTGACATACTTCTGGCATTGCCAGCTTGGACACATTAGTCTGAAACGCATGAAGAACCTCCATGATGATGGACTCCTAACTTCGACCGACTTTGGGTCGTTTGAGACATGTGAATCATGCTTGCTCGGCAAGATGACTAAGTCTCCTTTCGCAAAGAGATGTGAGAGGGCATCCGAGCTGTTGGAACTGATACACAATGATGTGTGTGGACCAATGAGCACAACTGCCAGAGGTGGCTATCAGTACTTCGTGACTTTTACCGATGACTTGAGTAGATATGGATATATCTATTTGATGAGGCACAAGTCGGAGACTTTTGAAAAGTTCAAAGAGTTTCAAAACGAGGTTGAGAATCAGCTCGGCAAGACTATAAAACTTCTACGATCCGATCGTGGAGGTGAGTACATGAGACAGGAGTTTGATGATCATCTGAAAAGCAGAGGTATAGTACCTCAGCTCACACCTCCGGGTACGCCACAGAGAAATGGTGTATCAGAACAGAGGAATCATACCTTGTTGGACATGATTCTATCTATGATGAGCAAGTCAGATTTACCCTTGTCATTCTGGGGATACGCTTTAGAAACTGCAGCTTTCACACTTAACAGGGTACCATCGAAATCCGTAGACAAGACACCACATGAGATGTGGACCGGGAAGAGTCCTAGTTTGTATTTTCTAAATATTTGGGGTTGTGAATCATTTGTCAAGAAACTTATGTCAGACAAGCTTACACCCAAGTCGGATAAATGCATATTCGTGGGATATCCGAGGGAAACCTTGGCATATAGCTTCTACAACCGGGAAGAGAACAAAGTGTTTGTTGCTCGGAATGGGGTTTTCCTCGAGAAAGAGTTTCTCAGTCGGGAGGCCAGTGGGAGGAGGGTTCGACTCGAAGAAATTCGAGGACCACTCGGGGACGGCTCGGCTGGTGATGAGATCATAACGGAGTTAGTCAGGGAACCCGTAGTGGAAGCGGCACCGGAACCACGGAGGTCGGAAAGATTGCGCAGAGTGCATGATGTATTGTTGCTAGAAAGTGACAACCGGCCACGTATGCGGAAGCGATGGTGATCTCAGATCCGAGGCATGGATGGAGGCCATGAGATCCGAGTTAAAGTCCATGGATGAGAATCAAGTCTGGGACTTGGTTGATCCACCGCCTGGCGTAACAACCATTGGTTGCAAATGGGTGTTTAAGAAGAAAACCGATGTGGATGGAAATATTCAGATACACAAAGCTTGGCTTGTCACTAAGGGTTATGGACAAGTTCAAGGAATTGACTACGACGAGACTTACTCGCCGATAGTGATGCTGAAGCCGGTGAGGATCGTACTAGCTATAGCTGCATATTTCGTTTACGAGATATGGCAGATGGATGTCAAGATGGCTTTCCTTCACAGAAATTTAACCAAGGACGTGTATATGATACATCCCGAGGGTTTTGTCGATCCGACTAGCACTAGTAAGGTATGCAAGCTCAAGAGGTCCATTTATGGGTTGAGGCAAGCATCTCGAAGCTGGAACATTCGTTTTGATGAGGTCGTCACTGGTTTCGGCTTCATCAAAAGCGAAGAGGACTCTTGTTTATACAAGAAGTTAAGTGGGAGCTCGATAGTGTTTTTGATCCTGAATGTGGATGACATACTACTGATCGGAAATGATATTTCGATGCTGAACTCAGTCAAGGAGTCATTGAATGGCAAGTTTTCAATGAAGGACCTTGGTGAGGCAATGTACATTTTAGGCATTAAGATCTATAGAGATAGATCAAGGAGGTTGCTCAGCTTAAGCCAGAGCACATACATAGATAAAGTGTTGAAGTGGTTAAACATGAGTGAGGCAAAGAAAGGGTTCTTGCCACTCTCACATGGTATAAGGCTAAGCGAGACTCAGGATCCTTCGACATCTGATGAGCGAAGCAGGATGAGTAGGATTCCATATACCTCGGCAATCGGATCCATCATGTATGCCATGATATGTACACGGCCCAATGTTGCTTTTGCAATAAGCCTAACAAGTAGATACCAGGCCAACCCATGTGAGAGTCACTGGGCAGTGGTAAAGACTATTTTGTAGTACCTGAAAAGGACTAAAGAGATGTTCCTAGTTTATGGAGGTGAGGAAGAGCTCGTCGTAAGGGGTTACGCCGATGCTAGTTTCCAAACTGATAGAGATGATTGTAGATCACAATCTGGATTCGTGTATGTCATGAACGGAGGTGCAGTGAGATGGATGAGTTCCAAGAAAGATACGGTGGCCGATTCTACTACAGAAGCCGAATACATTGCGGCTTGTGAAGCTGCAAAGGAAGGTGTTTGGATCCGGAACTTTCTGGATGATCTTGGTATTTTCCCAGCCTTGGTAAAACCATTCGACCATTATTGTGATAATTCTGGTGCCATCGCACAAGCCAAGGAGCCGAGGAATCACCACAAGGTCAGACACATAGATGGGAAATATCACCTGATACGAAAGATCGTAAAGAGTGGTGATGTAGAGTTATGCAAAATTCACATGTATGCAAATGTTGCGGATCCGTTGACTAATCCGCTTCCACAACCCAAGTATGAGAGGCACGTTAGAGCTATGGGCATTCGATGTCTATTTGATTGACTCTAGTGCAAGTGGGAGACTGTTGGAGATATGCCCTAGAGGCAATCATGTATGATGATATTTCCTATGTGTTTATGAATAAAGATAGTCCTTGGACATTATCAATGATGTGTATCAGCAAGTACGTGACTTGTTTGTGGGAATATGCATTGTATGATGACTGCCATAAAAGGTCCCTAGTCGAAAGGGCTGTGTGGACGCGCAGCCAACTAGACTAGCATATGACACGGTCGATGGCTTGGTCTCACTAGCCATGGAGCATTGGATGCTAACTGGATAATATGGACTTGGAAGGATCTGGTCGGATTCGACGTATTCTGATCCGAGTCGAGATAAGGTCCGAGTCGGACATACCCAACTATGAGACGCGGCGATATGTCATCTGTGAGTCTCGAGTATAACATATGTTCTATGTCCTAAGACCTGAGCTGACGCATGTACTCAGGATGGTAACAAACTTGCTTTGGGCCAACCAAACGCTACTCCGTGACTGGGTAGTTACAAAGGTAGGTTTCGGGCTTGTCCAGACCCATGCTGCGAGATATGGTCGAGCAAGATGGGATTTGCCCCTCCGATCAGGAGAGATATACTCTGGGCCCCTCATGTGATCCGACCAGGATAAGCATGGCCATGCGACAAGGATTATGAGATAATCTGGTTTGTGGTCGGCATCACTGAAACGAGAAAGAGGTCGGGCTAGCACAAGGATGACAGGCTTGCCTTGAGCCCGGCAACATATATCGTGTGGCAAAAGGAATGGAAGTATGATGTACAGGTTCGCCTAACCATCTTCATAGTCTGTTTGGTGGTCGGCATGCCTTGCTAGAGGCCTCTACCAGCCATGTAGTCCGGAGGTGATCCGAACTGCAACCAAGCCGGCTAGAACCTAAGGGGTCGCGCGCTTAAGGGAAGGAACCTACAAGGTCGGATCCGAGGACACTAGTCGGATGCGATCCGAGCTGTATTCGGATTGTGGCCGAGTAGACTTATGGGCTTTAGGGTCCGTGCGATGCCCAAGTGTTGAGCCCACGACGGACGCCTATATAAAGTGGGGTGCGACACACTCATGCAGTTGATCGCTCGGCACTGTCACTAGGGTTTGCATGTGTTGCGAATAGGCACCTCCACTCACCGCCGGTTGTTTGATCGGACCTAGCAGTCCGCCGCACGACGTTCCTCCTGCACGCGCGGATACCGTTAGAGGCGGTGCACTTGCGCCACTCCGGCGAACCTGTACGTGGGAACCGACTACCGGCTGTACGAGGGAGATCGGACGAGGAGGAGACGATCCACGCGGACGCGCTGCCTCAACTCTTCTTCCGCTGCACGACACTGCGCGTCTAGTGGTAATGAACTGTGATCCATCTCCCGTAGCATGTTCTTGGTTGTTCTGCGCGTAGGAAAATTTTAATTTGCAGTGGACGCACCCTACCATAGAACCCAACACAAGGAAACTCGTCCCAACTGTCGCCGCCTCGCCTAGCTTTGACGCGCGTCCGAACTGACGAGGCGTGTAGTGCCACGCTGGCGGGCTGGCTCCTGAGTTGGTGTGGTGGCAGAGTCTTCACGAAGATCTGCATGCCAGCACGCAGGTTCTTGCTGAGTTGGCCTGGAAGCCGCACGTCGCCACGTAGGTGCTCGCCTAGTTGGTGGACTGGCAGCTGTGTGGGAACAGCGGTGGAGTCTTGGCAGGTGTGGGCCTGGCTGCGGCCCCGTAGATGTCTTTGGCAAGGGTCTTGCCGGGGCCCTGGCAAGGGTCTTGCCGCGGCATCGTGGGCCTCCCCGGCAAGGGTCTTGCCGGGGGGTCTCGTGGGTATCCTCGGCAAGGATCTTGCTGAGGATCTTCGTCTTCTGATTCTCATCTAGTCTTGTATGTTCTTGGTCTTCACACAGATCCGCATGCCGCTACGAAGGTGCCTCCCGAGCATTGGTTCCAATGCGGTTGAGGGTGTCAGAACTCTTAGGCCCAAGGGTGGCAGCCCTGCTGGCGTTGGGCAAGTTGCCCCAGCAAGGTTCTTGCCGGGGCCGTGAAGGTCGCGCCCGGCAAGGACCTTGCCGGGGGAGTTTCACCTCGCCCCTCAGTTCTTCATCCTCCTGGTCTTGAGCACGGATCTGGTAACCTTGGCTTCTTCTGCCCCACCAAGTGTGGCCACGGGCGTGGGGCTGTGACTGCCCACGCACAAGTAAAGGGGTACAAAAAGGGACCCCTACTTTTGTACACCGATAGTCTGGGTTAGTTTCATTCAAATCATGCAAATTATAGTCCAAAACAAGAGCAAAAACATTATGAAAAGTAGATAAGATGGAGACATATCAACTCCCCCAAGCTTAACCCATTGCTTGTCCTCGAGCAATTCAGTTGACAAACTGAGAGTGACAAAGAAAAACTTTTACGAACTCTTTTGTTCTTGTGTTTATACATATGCTTAAATAACACCCAGGTTTTCAGCAAATATCATAACTAACCATGCAAACAATAACTCTTAGGAATTATATTCACTCATATCAATGGCATAATCAGCTAGCGAGCAATAATAAAATATCTCAAATCCCAACACTTTGTCAAGACAATCATGATATAATATGATAATAATGGTATCTCGCTATCCCTTTCTGAGACCGCAAAACATAAATGCAGAGCACCTCCAAAGTTCAGGCAGCGACTAGACATTGTAATTCATGGTAGAAGAAATCCAATCATGATGCATTCAACATTAACTATACACAATGCATGAGGATGACAATAGTGCTCTCAGGACTAGTGCTTAATTGAGAAGGTGATGACTCATCAATAAAAATAAAATAACATAAAAATAAATAGATAGGCCATTCACAGAGGGAAGCAAGGATTTGCAAAGGTGCGAGAGCTCGAAGCTTAAATAAAAGAATAAAATAATTTTGGGTGGTGCGCCTTTCCTGTCAATGTTACGACCAAGAGTTTTCGATATCTTCCATGCTAAACAAATTAGCAACGGTTCCCAAACGGTAAAAGTAAAGATTACTCCCCCTCCACCAACAAACACAAGCCATGGCTTGCCGAATCCTCGGGTGCCCTACATACCAACAATAGTCCGTGGGAGTTTTATTTAATTATTTTGCAATTTTTTAATCATGGGATTGGGCATCCCTATTACCAGCCGCTCTCGTGCAAGGACGAGTGAATGAACACTCATCATGAGAATAACCTGCTTAGCATGGAAGGTACTGACCACCCCCTATTGCTCCATGAGTGATACGGGCACACAAAACAGATGTTCATTTGAATATGTAGAGGTGGCACATGCAAATTTACTTGGAATGGCAGGGTAATACCGCATATAGGTAGATATAGTGGACTCATCTAGAATAACTTTGGTTTATGGATTTTGATGCACAAACAGTATTCTTGCTTAGTACAGGCTAAGGCTAGCAGTTAGGTTGAGAAGCGACCAACTAGAGAGCGAAAATGGTCATGATCATGCATTATCAATAACTAATGTTGAGTACTAGCATGAGTAGGATATAGACACCATGAACATAAATATCGTGGAGGCTATGTTGGTTTTGATTCAACTACATGCATGAACATGTGCCAAGTCAAGCCACTTGAAACATTCAGAGGATACCATATCATCATACTACATCACAATCATTTTAATGCAAGTTGACATCTAAAATAAATCATTATCCACTCCTAGCTACTTATGCATGGCATGAGCAACTATAATCTCTAATTATCATTGTAAACATGTTTAATTATAACATGCTAAATCATAGATACTGAGTTAAACATATTTACAAAAACAAAAACAAGTTGAGTTCATACCCGCTTTTCCTGCCTCAGTCATTTCATCATATATCGTCATTATTGCCTTTCACTTGGATGACCGAATGATATGAAAATAATAATAGTGCAAGAGTGACGTGGACTAAGCTGGAATCTGCAAACATTTTATTCAAAAGGAGAAGACAAGGCAAGTTGGGCTCTTTGTTAGATCAACAATAGTGCACATGAGCCACTCACCATTTTCATCGTGGTCTTCCCCTTGGTACGACTCAACAAAAAGGAAAAGAACTTCACAAAATCACACTGAAATATTTTTGGAGTTTTTGTTTTTTCTTGAAGAAAGCAAATTAAAGAAGGAAAAACAAAAACGAGAAAACTATTTACACGGAAAAGCTCCCAACAAGCAAAAGAAGAATCGACCAATATTTTTGGGTTTTCCTTAAGTACTACCACTAATTAAACTAGAAAGAAAAGCCGAAAATAAGCGAGAAATACTTTTGGATTTTCTCAAAGTTTTTCAAACACACAAGAAGAAAGCGAGAAAATAAAACTAGCATGGATAATACAATGAAAAAGTGTGGACACCGACAACTGAAATGTGTGAACATGAATGTAAAGTCGATGGAAATGGGTACTCCCCCCCCCCCCGCTTAGGCTTTTGGCCTAGCTTGGTAATCACCACCCGTAATAGCCATTCGCTGCAATGTCAAAGTGCTGAGGCGGAGGCACTTGAGCGTCCCACTCCTGGGGCTCGTCCTCTACCGCTGCCTGTGCATTCCGATAGGCAATATCTGTTCCTGGAAATAGAATCAAACAAAGCAGGTGCAGGTAATGGGATAATATCACGGGTAACCTCACTGAAAACCAAGTTATAGCGGAGAGGGTCAAGTAGCTCAGTGTTATCAAGAAATTGGTGGTCCACCATCGACTGGCGGTCTAGATAAACTCTAGGCAACAAATAATCATGTTGGCATAGCAGAATGTTAAAAGCGTCTCACCAAGCGGGGAGCATAAATACCACCATGAATTTTACCCTTAGTTCTATTAGTGTGCATACGGCGTGCAACAATAGCCCCTAGGCTATAAGTGTGATCATCATGAAGTGCACGGCGTAAAATGGCAAGGTTAGGTGCACTGAGTGTACTGCCCTTCTCCCTAGCAGTCAAGCATTTTGTTATAAATAGAGCAAAATAGTGCATAGAATTGCGCAAACTCATGGCGGAATCCGGCTTCATCCATGAAAGCAATGTGCGGCCATTCGCACGGTTGGACCTCCGTCCATTGCGGAGTGTTGATGTCGCCATATAATGATTCATCGATGACTCCCTTGGCATTCTTCTTAGATGAACTCCTTCGAAAGAAATCCATTTTCCTAAGAACAAATTTTTGAAAAAAAATTGGGACACAAAATGATATCAACAAAACTTCACAATATTGATAGCAACTACTCATATGGATGTCTAGAGGCTATATGAAGCATTAAAAGTACTTGGAACTCAAAGAATTCATCATGCAAGCTCATTTATAGTAGCACAAAGAGTAGCTAATTACTCAAAATATAAACCACTAGAACAAAAACTAATTGGAGCAATGGAGGAGTCACATACCAAGTAGCAATCCCCCAAAATAGTTTCAAAAACGGAGCTTCGAGCAAAGAGATCGAAATATGTGGGCTTGAGAGCAAGAACACGTGAGAGAGAGAGCTATGGTGCTTTTTTTTCTGGAGGTAGGTGATGAAGTGGGCAGAAGGGATAAGTGAGGGGGGGGGTTGTGGGGGCCACTACCCACCAGGGTACGCCAGGGGCACCCCTTATGGTGTTTTTTGCATCAAAAATTCAGAAATATTAAGAAAAAATCGTGTCAAAATTCCAGGGCATTCTGAGCTCTTTTATTTTTGGGCACTTTTTTATTGCACGAAAAATTCAGAAAACAAGATAAACATGGCATTTTATTGTATTCAACTAAAAATAACCAAAAATAAAAGGTGGGTACAGAAGGTGGTGCTTACTAAATTCATCGACCACATGCCTCTCAAAAATAACCCATTAATAAGGTTGATCAAGTCTTATTAATAACCACTTTCGATTAGCATGAACCCGAAGACCTTTCGTAGAACACTAAGTTACCTCAACGAGGATATGCACATCCCCAACAATAAGCATTTCATACTTATTTTTGGCATTAGGAAGAGGGAGTTGAAAACTTCCAATAGTAATTGTCGGAGACTTTTCAATAACCTTAATACCATTCACTTGAAATTGTTTCTTCGGAAAGTGCAACATATGCTCATTACCATTGATATGAAAAGTGACTTTGCTTTTATTGCAATCAATAACAACCCCTGTAGTATTTAAAAAGGGTCTACCAAGGATAATTGACATGTTGTCGTCCTCAGGCATCTCAAGTATAACAAAGTCTGTTAAGATAGTAACATTTGCAACAACAACAGGCACATCCTCACAAATACCGATAGGTATGGCAGTTGATTTGTCAGCCATTCGCAACAATATTTCAGTAGGTGTGAGTTTATTCAAAGCAAGTCTTTTGTATAAAGAGAAAGGCATAACACTAACACCAATTCCTAAGTCACATAAAGCGGTTTTGACATAGTTTCTTTTGATGGAGCATGGTATAGTTGGCATTCCTGGATCTCCTAGTTTTTAGGTACTCCATCCTTAAAAGAATAATTAACAAGCACGATGGAGATTTCAGCTTTGGGTATTTTTCTTTTATTAGTGATAATGTCTTTCATATATTTAGCATAAGGGGCCATCTTTAAAATATTAGTCAAACAAGTACGCAAAAAGACTGTCCTAAGCATTTCAACAAAGCATTCAAATTCTTCCTCATCCTTTTTCTTTGATGGTTTAGGTGAAAAAGGCATGGGTTTCCGAACCCATGGTTCTCTTTCCTTACTGTGTTTTCTAGCAACAAAGTCCCTTTTATAATAATGTTTTTTTAGGTTGTGGGTTATCAAGGTCAACCGCAGGTTCTATTTCAACATCATTGTCTGGTTCTTTATCATCGTCTGGTTGGGTATCTTCACGAACATCATCATCATCATTTTCATTATCACTAGATGAATGTTCATTACCAGATTGTGTTTCAGCATCAGAAATAGAGACATCATTATTATCCTCGGAAGGTTTTTCTATCTCAGGTTCACTAGAGGTATGCAAAGTCCTATCATTCCTTTCCTTTTTCTTTTTAGAAGGACTAGGTGCATCAACATTAGTTCTTTGAGAGTCTTGTTCAACTCTTTTAAGATGACCTTCAGGATAAAGTGGTTCCTGAGTCATTTTACCTCCTCGTGTCGCTACTCTAACAGCATAATCATTCATATTATTATTCATTTAATTAAGCAACTCACTTTGAGATTTAGCAACTTGTTCTAACTGGGTTCGACCATAGAGACATGTTTCCCTACTCCTCTAACATTATTTGTGATTCTAAATAAGAAATCACTCAAGCGAGCAATCATATCAAAATTTTGTTTCATAATATTTGCATTGAATCGATCTTTTTTTCTAATGTAGTTGTCAAATTCATGCAAGCATTGACTAGGATGTTTATTATAAGGAATGCCACCTTCATCAAACTTTAAGAGATAATTTACCTCTACCACCAGTGGTGGTGTGTCAAGACAATGTATTTCTTCTATAGGTGGTAAATTATTAACATCTTTGGCTTTAATACCTTTTCCCTTCATACATTTCTCTGCCTCTTGCATATCTTCAGGACTGAGAAATAATATACCCATCTTATTTGGAGTGGGCTTAGGAGGTGGCTCAGGAAGTGTCCATTCATCATAATTCTTCAATATATTGTTCAATAATTCCTCAGCTTGTTCAATAGTTCGTTCCCTGAAAACACAACCAGCACAACTATCTAGGAAGTCCCTAGAAGCATCGGTTAGTCCATTATAGAAGATATCAAGTATTTCATTTTTCTTAAGAGGATGATCAGGCAAAGCATTAAGTAGTTGAAGAAGCCTCCCCCAAGCTTGTGGGAGACTCTCTTCTTCAATTTGCACAAAGTTAAATATTTCATGTAAGGCAACTTGTTTATTATGAGCAGGAAAATATTTTTCAGAGAAGTAAAAAATCATATCCTGGAGACTACGCACACAACCAGGAGCAAGAGTATTGTACCATAATTTAGCATCACCCTTTAAAGAGAAAGGAAACAACTTAAGAATATAGTAGTTGACAATTTTTTTCATCATGAGAAAATAGGATGGCTATATCATTTAATTTAGTAAGATGTGCCACAACAGTTTCAATTTCATAACCATGGAAAGGATCATATTCAACCAGACTATTTAACTCTGGGTTGACAGAGAATTCATAATCCTTATCATTAATAAAGATAGGTGAAGTAGCAAACTTAGGATCGTATTTCATTCTAGCATTCAAAGATTGTTCTTTCAACTGAACTAGAAATTTCTTAAGATCGTCTTTATCTTTACAAGCAAGAAAGTCTTTAGCTACCTCTCCATCCATAACATAACCCTCGGGTATCTCAGGCAATTAATATCTAGGATAGCTAGGTCTAAAAGGTGTTTCATAATTCTCAGTTTCAAAGACTTCATCGGTTTCAGTAATTTCATCAGTTTCAGCATTCTCGATATCTTTGGCTCTAGCAAGTTGTTCTTAAGAAATTCACCTAATGGCAGAGTATTATCAGGCAAAGTACTAGCATCATTCATAGCAGAAGTGACATCATCAATTACTTGCAACATATCAGAAACAATAGTAGGTTGTGGTGTTGCAAGCTTACTTAAAACAAAAGGTGAATCAAGTGCAGAGCTAGATGGTAGTTCCTTACCTCCCTCGTCTTAGAGGGAACGATCTTGGTTCTGGTATCTTTCAAATTATTCATAGTGATGAATAAATATAAATCCCAAGTGACTCAACAAATATAGCTATGGTCCCCGGCAATGGCGCCAAAGAAAGGTCTTGATAAGCCACAAGTATAGAGGAACACAACAGTTTTTGAGGGTAGAGTATTCGACCCGAATTTATAGATTCGACACAAGGGGAGCCAAAGAATATTTGTAAGTATTAGCAGTTGAGTTGTCAATTCAACCACACCTAGAGATTAAATATCTACATCAAAGTGATTAGTAGCACAGTAGTATGATAGTTTTGATGGGAGTGGTAACAGTAGTAGTGATGGTAATAGAGATAGCACTAGTTTTGTAGCAGTTGTAACAGTAGCAGCAACGGTAGTAACTTAGCAAGAACAATATGTGAAAGACTCGTAGGCACTAGATCGGTGATTTCGTTGGATGATATTCATCATACAATAGTCATAACCTAGGGCGACACAGAACTAGCTCCAATTCATAATATAACGTAGGCATGTATTCCGTAAATAGTCATACATGCTTATGGAAAAGAACTTGCATGACATCTTCTGTCCTACCCTCCCATGGCAGCGGGGTCCATAAGGAAACTAAGGGATATTAAGGCCTCCTTTTAATAGAGAACGGGAACAAAGCATTAACACATAGTGAATACATGAACTGCTCAAACTACGATAATCATCGAAAAGAATCCCAATTATAGTCTCCTTGGGGTATGCAGATCATAACTCGTAATAGGTGTGTATAACTTACATGGTAGGATCAAGAACATAAATATATTGGTGAAAACATATACGGTTCAAATCTAAAATCATGGCACTCGGACCCTAGTGACAAGCATTAAGCATAACAAAGTCATAGCAACATCGATCTCAGAACACAATGGATACTAGGGATCAAGCCCTAACAAAACTAACTCGATTACATGATGAATCATATCCAACCCATCACTGTCCAGCAAGGCTGTGAAGGAATTACTCACTCCCAGTGGGGAGCATCATGGAATTGGTGATGAAGGTGAGTTGGTGATGACGATGGAGGCGAATCCCCTCTCCGGAGCCCAGGACGGACTCCAGATCCGCCTTCCCGGTGAAGAACAGGAGGTGGCGGTGGCTCCGTATCATGAAACGCGATGAAACTTTCTCTCTTATTTTTTCTCTCCAAAGGTAGGATTTTATAGAGTTGGAATTAGGCTCAGCGGAGCCCCGAGGGCCCCACTACCCACCAGGGTGTGCTAGAGGGGGCGCGCCCTGGTGCCTAGTGGGCCGCTGGGGCACCCCCTCCAGTGGGTCTTGGTTCCAAAAATCTTCATTTATTCCAAAATAATTCTCCAAAAAGTTTCGTCCAATTCCGAGAACTTTTATTTCTGCACAAAAACAACACCATGGTAGTTCTACTGAAAACAACGTCAATCCCGGGTTAGTTTCATTCAAAACATGCAAATTAGAGTCCAAAACAGGAGCAAAAGTGTTAGGAAAAGTAGATGCGACGGAGACGTATCATCCACCCTCAGGGTTGAGGGTTTGTACTAGTAGCTATGTGTTTGATCTCTCTCTCTCTCTTTCGTGTTCTTGATTTGGCACGATCTTGATGTATCGCGAGCTTTGTTAATATAGTTGGATCATATGGTGTTTCTCCCTCTCTATCTTGTTGTGATGAATTAAGTTTTCCCTTTGAGATTTCATTATTATCAGATTGAATACTTCTATGCACTTGAGAGCACTTGATGTATGTCTTGCTATGAATACTTGTGGTGACAACGGGGTATCATATTGATTCACTTGATATATGTTTTGGAACTCAACTAGCGGATACCCGAGGTGACATTGGGGTAATCTATGCATAGGGGTTGATGCACGTTTTCGTCCATGTTTCTCCGGTAGAAATCTTGGGGTACTCTTTGAAGTTCTTTGTGTTGGATTGAGTATTATAAATCTGAAATTGTTTGATGCATATTGTATAATCAACTCATAGATACTCGTGGTGACATTGGAGTATCTAGGTGACATTAGAGTTGGTTGATGTGTATCATATGGTGTTATTTTAGTACGAACTCTAGGGCTATTTGTGACACTTATAGGAATAGCTCAATAGGTCGACAGGAAAGGATAACTTGGAGGTGGTTTCGTACCCTACAAACAATTTCGTCTTATGTTCTCCGCTAGATAAGAACTTTGGAGTGATTCTTCACCGCACATTGAGGGATGGTTATATGATCCAACTATGTTAGCATTGTTGAGAGATTGCACAAGTGAAAGTATGAACCCTGGGCCTTATTTTCAAGCATTGCAATATCGTTTGTGCTCACTTTTGTTACTTGCTACCTTGCTACCTTGCTGTTTTCTATTGTTCCTATTACAAAAATCAATATCTACTATTATCACTACACTTGCATCACCATCTCTTCGCCGAACTAGTGCACCTATACAATTTACCATTGTATTTGGTGTGTTGGGTGATACGTCCATTTTGCATCATGTTTTCTGTAGCGACCAGACCTCAAATAGTCTGATCTCTATGCTCCGGTGTCATCCCTGGATCAGTAATGCTGACACCACACAGTACTCGGAGGATTTATAGCAGAGTAGCAATCACACACTTATTACATCGAGTGTCTCATAAGTGAACTTATTACAATAAATATGGCTTAAGGCCATCTAAATATGATAACAGCGGAAGGCTTGGAAGATAAGTGAGTCCATCAACTCCAACGGCATCACTGAGTATAGAACCACGACCTAAAACTCCTTAATCATCGTCTGAAAAGTCTGCAACATTAACGTTGCAGCCCGAAAACGGGTCAGCACATGGAATATGCTGGCAATGTAACACATAGAGAGTAATGGAATGAAACAACTATACTATATGCATATTTGGCTGGTGGAAAGCTCTATGGTTACAGTTTTGCGTAAAACCAATTTTCCCCTACTTCAAAGGCATAAAATTTAATTACTATCATGGTAGTTGTTAAACATTGAGAATGGTTGACAGCATTCTCAATCCCAATTAAATATCATCATTAAACATAACCCAACAAAAAATTAATTTAGAGTAACATGTTGAGATTCACATGATAATCCAGGTACTAGATACTCAAGATGTCCATAACCGGGGACACGACTAATCATGATTAGTTTATTACACTCTGCAGAGGTTTGCGCACTTTTCCCCACAAGACTCGATCGCCTCCGTTTGGTTTCTCGCACTACATGGTGTTTGAGAAGACGGATGACCGAGACATAGTCTTTCAGAAGCGCTAGCACCTTACGATTGGGTAGACCGTACCACCTACATCCCCTACATCTGCTAGTCTACCACTGTAAGAGTTCGCACGACTTAGTCAACTATGCTAGAGCCCATAATAGCTTGTGGATGCACACGGAAGTTTCTAGTATGAATAGTCTCATGATCCCTTTGAGCCTGGGTGGCGGTCCAAAAGAAAACAGGCAAGTCCTGGAATACCCAGGTGCCTCAATCCACCCAGATGTGTGTTTAAATTGCCACCTTAGATAAACCATTAATTAACAAACTCACATCTGTCATGGATATCGCTCACCCAATCCACGTATACTAGCATAGCTTGGCATAATAAGCAAATGTAGAAGTAACTCCCAAAGGTTTGATAATAAACAAGTAATAGGTACTACCTCAACTACTTCCCATCCCACAATTTAATTAGATCCTAATCATGCAATGTGTGAGGATTGATCTAATGCAATAAAACTGGGTAGTAGGAAAAATATGATCAAAGTGTTACTTGCCTTGCTGATGATCCGCGAAACCTAGAAATTCGAAGTAACAAGCGGCGCACTCTGGGTATTCTATCGCAGACAAACAAACAAGCATACAATAAGTACTCATCTAATGCACAGGTAAAACGCAAATAAGAGATCTAACCAGAAGGTTCAACTTAAGAACTCCGGTTGGCAAAAAGAATCAAATCGAACGAAGCAACGAAAGTCAAACGGTGAAAGAAAACAACTTTGTTCTACTAATTTGGATCTAGGGCAAATTTTATAGTACCAAAATCTTGTTCAAGTTGGTTAAACGGATAGAGGGTTTCGAGACGAAACTCTAGGCGCTTGAATCGCCTGATTCCGATAAACGAGCGAAAAGTTATACTAAAACGAAAATCGGAACAGGAATCGCGATCAGAAAAATCGCGGATTTAATCCGAGAAAAAAAAACAACGAACGTTCGCTAGAACGAACGAACGCTCACTATTTAAATAAACCGGAAAAATGATCTATTTAAAAAACCGAAACTAGAAAAAAACCGACGGAAAAACCGAACGGTTTTTCAAAAAAAATATAAAAAACCGGCGCGGAAAACGAGGCGGCGGCGGACCTCGGGCCGCGGGTCGTCGGCGGCGGCGGGAGCTGGCGGCTAGGGTTTCGGGGGCTGGGGTGCTGGCTCGGCTGGGCCTCTCCCCCGGCTTATAAAGCCTTCCCGGGCCGGTGTCCAGGTCGGACACGGCACGTAGGTCGGTGCGCGTTTTTTTAAAAAAAAATTACGCGCAGAAGAAAAGTAAAAAGAAATACTAAACGGACTCCAAAAATTCTGAAATAAGTTTTCACGAGCTTCTAAAATCAAGCCGCACAAGGTGAACATTTATTTGGGACCTAAATGCAATTTTGAAAAAACACACATTTTTCCTAAATTTAAATAAAACACCGAAAAACTCCGAAATAAAATCTTATTTGATTTTATTATTTGATCCTCAATATTTCTTTATTTTTGGGAAAGTCATTTTATTCCCTCTCTCATATTTTTGTAATAGAAATAATTGATGATAACATAAATAAAATCAAATGATCCTACTCTCAAAATTTGAGAAAACTCAAATATGAAAATAACGAAATCCCCAACTCTCTCCGTGGGTCCTTGAGTTGCGTAGAATTTCTAGGATCAACCAAAAGCAAAATAAAATATGATATGCATAGATGATCTAATGTATAACATTCCAAATTGAAAATTTGGGATGTTACAAACCTACCCCCCTTAAGATGAATCTCGCCCTCGAGATTCGGGTTGGCTAGAAAATAGGTGAGGGTGGTCCTTGAGCAAATCTTCCTCTCGTTCCCAGGTGGCTTCATCCTCCGTGTGGTGGCTCCACTGAACCTTGCAAAACTTGATAACCTTGCTGCGGGTAACTCGGCTGGCAAACTCGAGGATCTTAACTAGTTTCTCCTCATAGGTCAAATTGTTATCCAACTGAATAGTTTCCAATGGCACTGTGTCTCTCAAAGGTATGTCAGCCATCTCCGCATGGCACTTCTTTAACTGAGAAACGTGGAACACATCATGAATTCCTGACAATCCTTCAGGCAATTCCAACCTGTAGGCCACTTCTCCCATACGCTCCAAAACTCGATATGGTCCTACAAATCGTGGTGCTAACTTCCCTTTAACTCCAAAACGCTTTGTTCCCCGAAGTGGAGATACTCGAAGATAAGCTCTATCTCCGACTTCGTAAACTGTCTCCTTGCGTTTAGAATCTGCATAACTTTTCTGTCTGGATTGAGCTACCTTGAGCCTATCGTGAATCAATTTCACCTTCCGTTCAGACTCCTTAATCAAGTCAGGTCCAAACAACTGGCGGTCTCCAACTTCGTCCCATGACAAGTCATGCACCTCCTTCCGTACAAGGCTTCGAAAGGGGCCATCTTTAAACTGGTTTGGTAACTGTTGTTGTAAGAGAACTCTGCATATGGCAAATTATCGTCCCAACTAGATCCGTAATCTAGCGCACAAGCTCTCAGCATATCCTCCAAAATCTGATTAACTCTCTCGGTCTGTCCATCTGTCTGTGGATGAAAAGTTGTACTGAATTCTAGCATGGTACCCAAAGTTTCATGCAACTGCTTCCAGAACTTTGAGGTAAACTGGGTTCCTCTATCTGATACGATACTCCTTGGAACTCCATGCAAACATACGATCCTGGTCATGTATATCTTTGCCAACTTAGCACTGGTGTAAGTGGTCTTTACTGGGATGAAATGAGCTACTTTCGTCAATCGATCAACTACAACCCAAATTGAGTCATAGCCTGAACGAGTCCTGGGTAATCCCGTAATAAAATCCATGCCTAGCTTATCCCACTTCCATTCGGGTATTGACAATGGTTGTAACAATCCTGCTGGCTTCTGATGCTCTGCCTTTACTCTCTCGCATACATCACAAACTGCTACGTACTCCGTAATATCCTTCTTCATTCCGGTCCACCAGAAAATATCTTTCAAATCCAAATACATCTTGGTATTTCCTGGGTGAATCGAATATGGTGAATCGTGTGTCTCTTGTAATATCAACTTCCTGATCTCCGGGTCATTGGGCACGTAAACGCAGTCTTCAAACCATAGGGTATCGTGCTCATCCTCACGAAATCCCTTAGCTTTTCCTTTGCTAAGTTTCTCCTTAATAGAGGCAATCTCTTTGTCTGTCTTCTAAGCTTCCCTGATTCTATCCATCAAGGTTGACTGAATCTCCAATGCTGCTCATAGCCTCTCGGAACTATTTCCAAACATAGTTCACGAAGATCTACTGCTAACTCACTTGGTATTTCTCTCATCATTAATGTATTGACATGGCTCTTACGGCTTAATGCGTCAGCTACTACATTAGCCTTTCCGAGGTGATAATGCAATCTCATATCATAATCCTTGATGAGCTCCAACCATCTCCTTTGTCTGAGATTCAACTCCTTCTGTGTGAAAATGTACTTCAAACTCTTATGATCCATGTACACCTCACAATGATTTCCAATGAGGAAATGCCTCCATGTTTTCAAAGCATGCACTACGGCTGCTAACACCAAATCATGCGTGGCATAATTCAACTCATGAGGTTTCAGTTGTCTTGAGGCATATGAAACAACTCTCCCTTCCTGCATAAGCACTGCTCCAAGTCCTCGACATGAAGCGTCGCAATACACCTCATAATCTTTGGTCTAGTTTGGCAAAATCAACACTGGTGAGGTAACCAAACGTTTCTTCAACTCCTAGAAACTAGCCTCACATTCCTCTGTCCATATGAACTTGGTATCTTTCTTTAACAACTCAGTCATAGGCTTCGCAATCTTTGAGAAATTCACAATAAATCTCCGGTAGTATCCTGCGAGTCCAAGAAAACTCCGGATCTCTCCAACTGTTGTTGGGGCTTCCCACTTGGTCACGGTATCAACTTTAGTGGGATCAACTGCTATACCTTCTCCAGATATAACATGTCCGAGGAATCCTACTTCCTTCAACCAAAACTCACATTTGCTGAACTTGGCATATAATTGATGTTCTTTGAGCTTTCCAAGTACCAAACGCAAATGCTCCTTATGCTCCTCTTCATTCTTCGAATAAACCAGGATATCATCAATGAACACTACGACGAACTTATCCAAAAATTCCATAAATACTTTGTTCATCATGTTCATAAAATATGCCGGTGCGTTAGTCAGACCAAATGACATAACGGTATACTCGTACAGCCCATACCTGGTGGTAAAAGCTGTCTTAGGTATATCCTGTTCTCGAATCTTCAACTGGTGGTATCCTGATCGCAGATCGATCTTCGAAAATACCTTAGCTCCTTGCAATCGATCAAACAGATCATTAATCATTGGTAGTGGGTACTTGTTCTTGATTGTTACTTCATTCAATCATCGATAATCAACAACCATCCTTAATGTGAAGGAAATATGCCCTAGAGGCAATAATAAAGTTATTATTTATTTCCTTATATCATGATAAATGTTTATTATTCATGCTAGAATTGTATTAACCGGAAACATAATACATGTGTGAATACATAGACAAACAGAGTGTCACTAGTATGCCTCTACTTGACTAGCTCGTTAATCGAAGATGGTTATGTTTCCTAACCATAAACAAAAGAGTTGTTATTTGATTAACGGGATCACATCATTAGGAGAATGATGTGATTGACATGACCCATTCCATTAGCTTAGCACCCGATCGTTTAGTATGTTGCTATTGCTTTCTTCATGACTTATACATGTTCCTATGACTATGAGATTATGCAACTCCCGTTTGCCGGAGGAACACTTTGTGTGCTACCAAACGTCACAACGTAATTGGGTGATTATAAAGGAGCTCTACAGGTGTCTCCAAAGGTACATGTTGGGTTGGCGTATTTCGAGATTAGGATTTGTCACTCCGATTGTCGGAGAGGTATCTCTGGGCCCTCTCGGTAATGCACATCACATAAGCCTTGCAAGCATTGCAACTAATGAGTTAGTTGTGAGATGATGTATTACAGAACGAGTAAAAAGACTTGCCGGTAACGAGATTGAACTAGGTATTAAGATACCGACGATCGAATCTCGGGCAAGTAACATACCGATGACAAAGGGAACAACGTATGTTGTTATGCGGTCTGACCAATAAAGATCTTCATAGAATATGTGGGAGCCAATAGGAGCATCCAGGTTCCGCTATTGGTTATTGACTGGAGACGTGTCTCGGTCATGTCTACATTGTTCTCGAACCCGTAGGGTCCGCACGCTTAAGGTTTGAATGACAGTTATATTATGAGTTTATGAGTTTTGATGTACCGAAGGAGTTCGGAGTCCCGGATGAGATTGGGGACATGACGAGGAGTCTCGAAATGGTCGAGACGTAAAGATTGATATATTGGACGACTATATTCGGACATCGGAAAGGTTCCGAGTGATTCGGGTATTTTTCGGAGTACCGGAGAGTTACGGGAATATGTATTGGGCCTTATTGGGCCATACGGGAAAGAAGAAAAAGGGCCTCAAGGGTGGCCGCACCCCTCCCCTTGGTCTGGTCCGAATTGGACTAGGGAAGGGGGGCGCCCCCTTCCTTCCTTCTCCTTTTCCCTTCCTCTTTTCCTATTCCATATGGGAGGTGGAATCCTACTAGGACTAGGGAGTCCTAGTAGGACTCCACACTTGGCGCGCCCCCTCCTAGGGTTGGCCTCCTCCTCCCTTGCTCCTTTATATACGGGGGCAGGGGGGCACCTCTAGACACAAGTTGATCCACATGATCATATCCTTAGCCGTGTGCGGTGCCCCCTTCCACCATAATCCTTGATAATATTATAGCGGTACTTAGGCGAAGCCCTGCGACGGTAGTACATCAAGATCGTCACCACGCCGTCGTGCTGACGGAACTCTTCCCCGACACTTTGCTGGATCGGAGTCCGGGGATCGTCATCGAGATGAACGTGTGCTAGAACTCGGAGGTGTCGTAGTTTCGGTGCTTGATCGGTCGGGCCGTGAAGACGTACGACTACATCAACAGTGTTGTGCTAACGCTTCCGCTGTTGGTCTACAAGGGTACGTAGATCACACTCTCCCCTCGTTGCTATGCATCACCATGATCTTGCGTGTGCGTAGGAAATTTTTTGAAATTACTACGTTCCCCGACAGTGGCATCCGAGCCTAGGTTTTATGTGTTGATGTTATATGCACGAGTAGAACACAAGTGAGTTGTGGGCGATATAAGTCATACTGCTTACCAGCATGTCATACTTTGGTTCGGCGGTATTGTTGGACGAAGCGTCCCGTACCGACATTACGCGTACGCTTACGCGAGACCAGTTCTCCCGACGTGCTTTGCACAAAGGTGGCTAGCGGGTGACAGTTTCTCCAACTTTAGTTGAACCGAGTGTGGCTATGCCCGGTCCTTGCGAAGGTTAAAACAGCACCAACTTGACAAACTATCGTTGTGGTTATGATGCGTAGGTAAGATTGGTTCTTGCTTAAGCCCGTAGCAGCCACGTAAAACTTGCAACAACAAAGTAGAAGACGTCTAACTTGTTTTTGCAGGGCATGTTGCGATGTGATATGGTCAAGACATGATGCTAAATTTTATTGTATGAGATGATCATGTTTTGTAACCGAGTTATCGGCAACTGGCAGGAGCCATATGGTTGTCGCTTTATTGTATGCAATGCAATCGTGCTGTAATGCTTTACTTTATCACTAAGCGGTAGCGATAGTCGTGGAAGCATAAAATTGGCGAGACGACAACGATGCTACGATGGAGATCAAGGTGTCGCGCCGGTGATGATGGTGATCACGACGGTGCTTCGAAGATGGAGATCACAAGCACAAGATGATGATGGCCATATCATATCACTTATATTGATTGCATGTGATGTTTATCTTTTATGCATCTTATCTTGCTTTGATTGATGGTAGCATTATAAGATGATCTCTCACTAATTATCAAGAAGTGTTCTCCCTGAGTATGCACCGTTGCGAAAGTTCTTTGTGCTGAGACACCACGTGATGATCGGGTGTGATAGGCTCTACGTTCAAATACAACGGGTGCAAAACAGTTGCACACGCAGAATACTCAGGTTATACTTGACGAGCCAAGCATATACAGATATGGCCTCAGAACACGGAGACCGAAAGGTCGAGTGTGAATCATATAGCAGATATGATCAACATAGCGATGTTCACCAATGAAACTACTCCATCTCACGTGATGATCGAACATGGTTTAGTTGATTTGGATCACGTAATCACTCATAGGATTAGAGGGATGTCTATCTAAGTGGGAGTTCTTAAGTAATATGATTAATTGAACTTAAATTTATCATGAACTTAGTCCTGGTAGTATTATGCAAATTATGTTGTAGATCAATAGCTCGCGTTGTTGCTTCCCTGTGTTTATTTTGATATGTTCCTAGAGAAAATTGTGTTGAAAGATGTTAGTAGCAATGATGCGGATTGGATCCGTGATCTGAGGTTTATCCTCATTGCTGCACAAAAGAATTATGTCCTTGATGCACCGCTAGGTGACGGACCTATTGCAGGAGCAGATGCAGACGTTATGAACGTTTGGCTAGCTCAATATGATGACTACTTGATAGTTTAGTGCACCATGCTTAATGGCTTAGAATCGGGACTTCAAAGACGTTTTGAACGTCATGGAGCATATGAGATGTTCCAGGAGTTGAAGTTAATATTGCAAGCAAATACCCGAGTTGAGAGATATGAAGTCTCCAACAAGTTCTATAGCTAAAAGATGGAGGAGAATCGCTCAACTAGTGAGCATGTGCTCAGATTGTCTGAGTACTACAATCGCTTGAATCAAGTGGGAGTTAATCTTCCAGATAAGATAGTGATTGACAGAATTCTCTAGTCACCATCACCAAGTTAGTAGAACTTCGTGATGAACTATGATATGCAAGGGATAACGGAAACGATTCCCAAGCTCTTCGTAATGCGGAAATTGACGAAGGTAGAAATCGAGAAAAACATCAAGTGTTGATGGTAGACAAGACCACTAGTTTCAAGAAAAGGGCAGAGGGAAGAAGGGGAACTTCAAGAAGAACAGCAAGCAAGTTGCTGCTCAAGTGAAGAAGCCCAGGTCTGGTCCTAAGCCTGAGACTAAGTGTTTCTACTGCAAAGGGACTGGTCACTGGAAGCGGAACTACCCCAAGTGATTGGCAGATAAGAAGGATGGCAAAGTGAACATAAGTATATTTGATATACATGTTATTGATGTGTACTTTACTAGTGTTTATAGCAACCCCTTAGTATTTGATGCTAGTTCAGTTGCTAAGATTAGTAACTCGAAACGGGAGTTGCAGAATAAACAGAGACTAGTTAAGGGTGAAGTGACGATGTGTGTTGGAAGTGGTTCCAAGATTGATATGATCATCATCGCACACTCCCTATACTTTCGGGATTAGTGTTGAACCTGAATAAGTGTTATTTGGTGTTTGCGTTGAGCGTGAATATGATTTGATCATGTTTATTGTAATACAGTTATTCATTTAAGTAAGAGAATAAATTGTTGTTCTGTTTACATGAATAAAACCTTATATGGTTACACACCCAATGAAAATAGTTTGTTGGATCTCGATCGTAGTGATACACATAATCATAATATTGAAACCAAAAGATGCAAAGTTAATAATGATAGTGCACCTTATTTGTGGCACTGTCGTTTAGGTCATATTGGTGTAAAGCGCATGAAGAAACTCCATGCTAATGGGTTTTTGGAATCACTTGATTATGAATCAGTTGATGCTTGCGAACCATGCCTCATGGGCAAGATGACTAAAACGTCGTTCTCCGGAACTATGGAGCGAGCAACTGACTTATTGGAAATAATACATACTGATGTATGAGATCCGATGAGTGTTAAGGCTCGTGGCGGGTATCATTATTTTCTGACCTTCACAGATGATTTGAGCAGATATGGGTATATCTACTTAATGAAACAAAAGTCTGAAATATTTGAAAAGTTCAAAGAATTTCAGAGTGAAGTGGAGAATCATCATAACAAGAAAATAAAAGTTTCTACGATATGATCGCAGAGGTAAAATATTTGAGTTACGAGTCTGGCCTTTAGTTAAAACAATGTAAAATAGTTTCACTACTCACGCCACCTGGAACACCACAGCATAATGGTGTGTCCGAACATCATAACCGTACTTTATTAGATATGGTGCGATCTATGATGTCTCTTACCAATCTACCACTATCGTTTTGGGGTTATGCATTAAAGACAGCTGCATTCACGTTTAAAAGGGCACCATCTAAGTCCGTTGAGACGACACAATCTGAACTGTGGTTTGGCAAGAAACCAAAGTTGTCGTTTCTTAAAGTTTGGGATTGTGATGCTTATATGAAAAAGTTTCATCCTGATAAGCTCAAACCCAAATCGGAGAAATATGTCTTCATAGGATACCCAAAGGAGACTATTGGGTACACCTTCTATCACAGATCCGAAGGCAAGACATTCATTGCTAAGAATGGATCCTTTCTAGAGAAGGAGTTTCTCTTGAAAGAAGTGAGTGGGAGGAAAGTAGAACTTGATAAGGTAATTGTACCTTCTCCCTTATTGAAAAGTAGTTCATCACAAGAAATCTGTTCTTGTGACTACTACACCAATTAGTGAGGAAGACTAATGATGATGATCATGTAACTTCAGATCAAGTTAATACCAAATCTCGTAGGTAAACCAGAGTGAGATCCGCATCAAAGTGGTACGGTAATCCTGTTCTAGAAGTCATGTTACTAGACCATGACGAACTTGCGAACTATGAGGAAGCGATGATGAGCCTAGATTCCGCGAAATGGCTTGAGGCCATGGAATCTGAGATGAGATCCATGTATGAGAACAAAGTATGGACTTTGATTGACTTTCCCAATGATCGGCGAGCCATTGAGATTAAATGGATCTTCAAGAGGAAGACAGACGCTGATAGTAGTGTTACTATATACAAAGCTAGAATTGTCGCAAAAAGGTTTTCGACAAGTTCAAGGTGTTGACTATGATGAGAGTTTCTCACTCGTATCTATGCTTAAGTCTGTCCGAATCATGTTAGCAATTGCTGCATTTTATGAAATCCAGCAAATGGATGTCAAAACTGCATTCCTGAATGGATTTCTGGAAGAAGAGTTGTATATGATGCAGCCGGAAGGTTTTGTCGATCCATAAGGAGCTAACAAAGTGTGCAAGCTCCAGCGATCCATTTATGGACTAGTGCAAGCCTCTCGGAGTTGGAATAAACGCTTTGATAGTATGATCAAATCATATAGTTTTATGCAGACTTGCGGTGAAGCCTGTATTTACAAGAAAGTGAGTGGGAGCACTACAACATTTCTGATAAGTATATGTGAATGACATATTGTTGATCGGAAATAATGTAGAATTATTCTGCAAAGCATAAAGGAGTGTTTTAAAGAAGTTTTTCAAAGAAAGACCTCGGTGAAGCTGCTTACATATTAAGCATCAAAATCTATAGAGATAGATCAAGACGCTTGATAAGTTTTTTCAATGAGTACATACCTTGACAATATTTTGAAGTAGTTCAAAAATGGAACAGTCAAAGAAAGAGTTATTGGTTGTGTTACAAGGTATGAAATTGAGTAAGACTCAAAGCCCGACCACGGCAGAAGATAGAAAGAGAATGAAAGTCATTCCCTATGCCTCAGCCATAGGTTCTATAAAGTATGCCATGATGTGTACCAGATCTATTGTATACCCTACACTATGTTAAGCAAGGGAGTATAATAGTGATCTAAGAGTAGATCATTGGACATTGGTCAAAATTATCCTTAGTGGAATAAGGAAATATTTCTCGATTATGGAGGTGACAAAAGGTTCATCGTAAAAAGTTACGTCGATGCAAGTTTTGACACAGATCTGGATGACTCTAAGTCTCGATCTAGATACATATTGAAAGTGGGAGCAATTAGCTAGAGTAGCTCCGTGCAGAGCATTGTAGACATAGAATTCGCAAAATACTTACGGATCTGTATGTGATAGACCCGTTGACTAAAATTATCTCACAAGCAAAACATGATCACACCTTAGTACTCTTTGGGTGTTAATCACATAAATGATGTGAACTAGATTATTGACTCTAGTAAACCCTTTGGGTATAGGTCACATGACGATGTGAACTATGGGTGTTAATCACATGGTGATGTGAACTCTTAGTGTTGAATCACATGGCGATGTGAACTAGATTATTGACTCTAGTGCAAGTGGAAAACTGAAGGAAATATGCCCTAGAGGCAATAATAAAGTTATTATTTATTTCCTTATATCATGATAAATGTTTATTATTCATGCTAGAATTGTATTAACCGGAAACATAATACATGTGTGAATACATAGACAAACAGAGTGTCACTAGTATGCCTCACTTGACTAGCTCGTTAATCGAAGATGGTTATGTTTCCTAACCATAAACAAAAGAGTTGTTATTTGATTAACGGGATCACATCATTAGGAGAATGATGTGATTGACATGACCCATTCCATTAGCTTAGCACCCGATCGTTTAGTATGTTGCTATTGCTTTCTTCATGACTTATACATGTTCCTATGACTATGAGATTATGCAACTCCCGTTTGCCGGAGGAACACTTTGTGTGCTACCAAACGTCACAACGTAACTGGGTGATTATAAAGGAGCTCTATAGGTGTCTCCAAAGCTACATGTTGGGTTGGCGTATTTCGAGATTAGGATTTGTCACTCCGATTGTCAGAGAGGTATCTCTGGGCCCTCTCGGTAATGCACATCACATAAGCCTTGCAAGCATTGCAACTAATGAGTTAGTTGTGAGATGATGTATTACGGAACGAGTAAAGAGACTTGACGTAACGAGATTGAACTAGGTATTAAGATACCGACGATCGAATCTCGGGCAAGTAACATACCGATGACAAAGGGAACAACGTATGTTGTTATGCGGTCTGACTGATAAAGATCTTCGTAGAATATGTGGGAGCCAATATGAGCATCCAGGTTCCACTATTGGTTATTGACTGGAGATGTGTCTCGGTCATGTCTACATTGTTCTCGAACCCGTAGGGTCCGCACGCTTAAGGTTTCAATGACAGTTATATTATGAGTTTATGAGTTTTGATGTACCGAAGGAGTTCGGAGTCCCGGATAAGATCGGGGACATGACGAGGAGTCTCGAAATGGTCGAGACGTAAAGATCGATATATTGAACGACTATATTCGGACATCGGAAAGGTTCCGAGTGATTCGGGTATTTTTCGGAGTACCCGAGAGTTACGGGAATACGTATTGGGCCTTATTGGGCCATACGGGAAAGGAGAAAAAGGGCCTCAAGGGTGGCCGCACCCCTCCCCTTGGTCTGGTTCGAATTGGACTAGGGAAGGAGGGCGCCCCCTTCCTTCCTTCTCCTTTTCCCTTCCTCTTTTCCTATTCCATATGGGAGGTGGAATCCTACTAGGACTAGGGAGTCCTAGTAGGACTCCACACTTGGCGCGCCCCCTCCTAGGGCCGGCCTCCTCCTCCCTTGCTCCTTTATATACGGGGGCAGGGGGCACCTCTAGACACAAGTTGATCCACGTGATCATATCCTTAGCCGTGTGCGGTGCCCCCTTCCACCATAGTCCTCGATAATATTGTAGCGGTGCTTAGGCGAAGCCCTGCGACGGTAGTACATCAAGATCATCACCACGCCGTCGTGCTGACGGAACTCTTCCTCGACACTTTGCTAGATCGGAGTCCGGGGATCGTCATCGAGCTGAACGTGTGCTAGAACTCGGAGGTGCCGTAGTTTCGGTGCTTGATCGGTCGGGCCGTGAAGACGTACGACTACATCAACCTCGTTGTGCTAACGCTTTCGTTGTCGGTCTACAAGGGTACATAGATCACACTCTCCCCTCGTTGCTATGCATCACCATGATCTTGCGTGTGCGTAGGAATTTTTTTGAAATTACTACGTTCCCCAACATAACGATCCATCCTTCTTCTCCACTAGAAGTACTGGCGATCCCCAAGGCAAAGAACTTGGGCGAATATATCCCTTATCCAGTAACTCCTTAATCTGCTTCTTAATTTCCACCAAATCCTTTGCTGGCATCCTATATGGTCTCTTTGATATTGGCCCTGTGCCTGGCAATAGCTCAATCAAAAACTCAATATCTCTATCGGGTGGCATGCCTGGCAACTCCTCTAGAAATACTTCAGGGAAATCCCTTACCACTGGTACTTCCTCCTGCACAACTCCTGTTAGGAAATTTACTTGAGTCCTCTTTGGCACATGTCGGGATACATACTTGATCCTTCTCCCTTCTGGGGTGGTAAGCAAAATTGACTTACTAGCACATTCAATATTCCCTTCATACTTTGATAACCAATCCATGCCTAATATCACATCCAATCCTTGGGATTCCAATACTATTAGGTCTGAGGGGAAAACATAGTTACCAATCCTTAATGGTAACCGATCACACCATAGACTAGCCACATACTCTTCTCCAGGCGAGGTTACTAACATGGGTGACCTAAGGGCTTGGGTTGATAGGTTATACTTATCCACAAATCCCCTTGAGATGTATGAATGCGATGCACCAGTATCAAAAAGAACGAGTGCAGTAAATGACTTAACCAAAAACTTACCTATTACTGCATCAGGCTGAGCTTCAACCTCCTCCACGCTAACGCGGTTCACATGTCCCCTGTTGAAAGGGTTCGGCTTCTTCCCAGAACTTCCATTGCCATTTTGGCCTTCAGAACATTCATTGGCGTAGTGTCCGGTCTTCTGACACTTAAAGCAAGTGACTTGGCTCAGGTCCTTCTTGGCTGGGGTTGATGGGTTGGTGCGATTCTGGCCGTTGCTTCCTCCATTGCCATTACCATTCTTGGTGCCATTATGATTGTGCGAGCTACCTCCTCCATGGGTATGCTGAAAATGTCCTCCCGGTCTAGGGGTAAAACGTGGCTTCTGCTGAGCTCCTGAATTGTACTTCCCTTGTCCATACTTCCTCTTGCGATTCTCCTTGCTGCTGCTTCCCTTCAATCATAAGAGCACGATCTACCAACTCCTGGTAGTTGTTGAAGGTTGCTACCATCAACTGCATGCTCAACTCATCATTCAGTCCTTCCAGAAACTTCTCCTGCTTAGTTGCATCCGTAGCGACGTCATCTGGTGCATAACGTGCTAACTTACTAAAATCCTCCACATACTGGCCAACTGTCCGTCCTCATTGGCGCAAGTTGTGAAACTCACGCTTCTTCATGGCCATAGCTCCTGCTGAAACATGTGCAGTACGAAAAGCCTGCTGAAACTGGTCCCATGTGACAGTGTCGACAGGGAAAGTGGCTGTGAAATTCTCCCACCATGATGCTGCGGGTCCTTCTAGCTGATGTGCGGCAAACTTCATCTTCTCCGCATCTGTGCATCCTGCTGTGGTTAACTCCCTAGCTGTCTTGCGGAGCCAATCATCTACTACTATCGGCTCGGTGCTACTGGAAAACACCGGCAGGTTTAGCCTAAGAAAACGGGCTAAGTGGTCAACAGGTGGTGGTGGTGGTGGTGGTGGTGGGTTGTTGTTGTTGTTCCCCTGGTTCTGATTCTGGACTAGCAACTACATCAATGTGTTCTACTCCTGGATCAACTGGGTGAGCTCCAGTGGAAAGGCAAATCCAGGGTCACGTCTCGGAGGCATCTGAGGGGTTTAGAAAAGATGAGATGTAAGAATAGAGGGGGTCTAAAGAGAAAACACTACCCATATGCACATGAGGCAAAAGCAAACAATTCACTTCATTCAATCAAACAAGGGCATACAATCGATCTATCTATCACAAAAGTGCTCGGACTACTATATTTACATGGTGGACTACTACTACTGATGAGGGGGTCTACTAGAAATATTCTTCGGTGGCAGACTCCATGATATCTGCTCCAGCTTCATCAACATAGTCATCATCGCTACTATCTGGATCCGAGTCGGTGTCGTCGATGACGATGTAGTCTTCCGGGCTAATCTCCTTGGGTTCTTTGTCTTCATCCACTGGTGTAGGGCCTCCCATAAATATTCCAATCTTCTTGATCAGGTCGTCATTCTTCTCCACCAATACTTCAATTTCCTCTTCATAATCTTCACGTGTAGCCTTGAGTTCTTCCTCCAGTTCCATGATTCTTGTCTTAGCTTTCTTCAGATCTATCATGTCGGCGCACATCTGGTTCTCCTCTCGTCGAATGTGTTGGTTTAATTCCTGGATAAAAGCTGCAATTGATCTATCCTTTCTGGTGCTGATCATCTCCCAGTGCTCATCTCGGCGCCCACAAATCTGGTAGATAGTATCCTTGAGATCCTTGCGGTAGGCTAGTCCAATGCGTCCCATGGCGATGTGAGCTGCCATGCTCTTTCCTAGACTCCAAGTTGGCGCATCAAAAGAAAATTCTATGGGCTCAGTGACTGGCATGAACGTCCTTCCTGGAACTTGAACTTGAATCATCCAGCGCTCTTCTTCAGGTAAAGTGGCGTTGTAGGTTCCGATGAAGCTTGGTACTCCTATATTCAGGTATCTAGTGACTTCCTTCAAGTGATGTCCAAAGGGTGTATCTTCATCCGGTTGCGTGAACTTGTTCCTTGCATCCGCCATCCTAAAGAGTAGAAAAGATGAGAAGTCGGAAGAGAAGAGAGTGAGAAGTGATCTAGATCTTTTAGCTTAGTGGTCGTGTCCTACAGTCAGCGTGTGCTCTGATACCATCTCTGTAGCGACCAGACCTCAAACAGTCTGATCTCTGTGCTCCGGTATCATCCCTGGATCAGTAATGTTGACACCACATAGTACTCGGAGGATTTATAGCAGAGTAGCAATCACACACTTATTACATCGAGTGTCTCATAAGTAAACTTATTACAATAAATATGGCTTAAGGCCATCTAAATATGATAACAGCGGAAGGCTTGGAAGATAAGTGAGTCCATCAACTCCAATGGCATCACTGAGTATAGAACCACGACCTAAAACTCCTTAATCATCGTCTGAAAAGTCTGCAATATTAACGTTGCAGCCCGAAAACGGGTCAGCACATGGAATATGCTGGCAATGTAACACATAGAGAGTAATGGAATGAAACAACTATACTATATGCATATTTGGCTGGTGGAAAGCTCTATGGTTACAGTTTTGCGTAAAGCCAATTTTTCCCTACTTCAAAGGAATAAAATTTAATTACTATCATAGTAGTTGTTAAACATTGAGAATGGTTGACAGCATTCTCAATCCCAATTAAACATCATCATTAAACATAACCCAACAAAAAATTAATTTAGAGTAACATGTTGAGATTCACATGATAATCCAGGTACTAGATACTCAAGATGTCCATAACCGGGGACACGGCTAATCATGATTAGTTTATTACACTCTGGAGAGGTTTGCGCACTTTTCCCCACAAGACTCGATCGCCTCCGTTTGGTTTCTCGCACTACATGGTGTTTGAGAAGACGGATGACCGAGACATAGCCTTTCAGAAGCGCTAGCACCTTACGATCGGGTAGACCGTACCATCTACATCCCCTACATCTGCTAGTCTACCACTGTAAGAGTTCGCACGACTTAGTCAACTATGCTAGAGCCCATAATAGCTTGTGGCTGCACACGGAAGTTTCTAGTATGAATAGTCTCATGATCCCTTTGAGCCTGGGTGGCGGTCCAAAAGAAAATAGGCAAGTCCTGGAATACCCAGGTGCCTCAATCCACCCAGATGTGTGTTTAAGTTACCACCTTAGATAAACCATTAATTAACAAACTCACATCTGTCATGGATATCACTCACTCAATCCACGTCTACTAGCATAGCTTGGCATAATAAGCAAACGTAGAAGTAACTCCCAAAGGTTTGATAATAAACAGGTAATAGGTACTACCTCAACTACTTCTCATCCCACAATTTAATTAGATCCTAATCATGCAATGTGTGAGGATTGATCTAATGCGATAAAACTGGGTAGTAGGGAAAATATGATCAAAGTGTTACTTGCCTTGCTGATGATCCGCGAAACCTAGAAATTCGAAGTAAAAGCGGCGCACTCCGGGTATTCTATCGCAGACAAACAAACAAGCATCCAATAAGTACTCATCTAATGCACGGGTAAAATGCAAATAAGAGATCTAACCAGAAGGTTCAACTTAAGAACTTCGGTTGGCAAAAAGAATCAAATCGAACGAAGCAACGAAAGTCAAACAGCGAAAGAAAACAACTTTGTTCTACTAATCTGGATCTAGGGCAAATTTTACAGTAGCAAAATCTTGTTTAAATTGGTTAAACGGATAGAGGGTTTCGAGACGAAACTCCAGGCGCTTGAATCGCCTGATTTTGATAAACGAGCGAAAAGTTATACTAAAACGAAAATCGGATCAGGAATCGCGATCAAAAAAATCGCGGATTTAATCCGAGAAAAAGAAAAACGACGAACGTTCGCTAGAACGAACGAACGCTCACTATTTAAATAAACCGGAAAAACCAATCTATTTAAAAAACCGAAACTAGAAAAAACCAATGAAAAAACCGAACGGTTTTTCAAAAAAAATTAAAAAAAACGGCACGGAAAACGAGGCGGCGGCGGACCTCGGGCGGCGGGTCGGCGGCGGCGGCGGCGGGGCGGCGCGGCGCGGCGGCGGCGGCGGGAGCTGGCGGCTAGGGTTTCGGGGGCTGGGGCGCTGGCTCGGCTGGGCCTCTCCCCCGGCTTATAAAGCCTTCCCGGGCCGGTGTCCAGGTCGGACACGGCCCGTAGGTCGGTGCGCGTTTTTTTTAAATTACACGCAGAAGAAAAATAAAAAGAAATACTAAATGGACTCCAAAAATTCCGAAATAAAATTTTCACGGGCTTCTAAAATCAAGCCGCATAAGGTGAACATTTATTTGGGATCTAAGTGCAATTTTGAAAAATGCACATTTTTCCTAAATTCAAATAAAACACCAAAAAACTCCGAAATAAAATCTTATTTGATTTTATTATTTGATCCTCAATATTTATTTATTTTTGGGAAAGTCATTTTATTCCCTCTCTCATATTTTTGTAATAGAAATAATTGATGATAAAATAAATAAAATCAAATGATCCTATTCTCAAAATTTGAGAAAACTCAAATATGAAAATAACGATATCCCCAACTCTCTCCGTGGGTCCTTGAGTTGCGTAGAATTTCTAGGATCAACCAAAAGCAAAATAAAATATGATATGCATAGATGATCTAATGTATAACATTCCAAATTGAAAATTTGGGATGTTACATTTTCCTACTATTATTTATAGTGTTTTTATTCATTATAACACTTTATGGAGTAATTATAATGCCTTTTCTCTCATAATATGCCAGGTTTACACAAAGAGAGAGAATGCCGGCAGCTGGAATTCTGGACCTGAAAAAGCTATATGAGAGATACCTATTCTGCACATCTCCAAATGAGTTGAAATTTCACGAAGAATTATTTCTGGATATATACAAAATATTGGAATAAAGAACTAGCGGAGGGGGTCACCCAGGTGCCCACAAGGCACCAGGGCGCGCCTCCCCCCTTATGCGCCCTGGTGGGTAGTGGGGGCCAGGCCCACCTCCGGTGCCCGTCTTTTGGTACATAAGGTCTTTTGACCTAGAAAAAAAATAAGAAGATGACTTTCGGGACGGAGCATCGTCGTCTCGAGGTGGAACTTAGGCAGGAGCACATTTGCCCTCTGGCGAAGTGATTCTGCCAGGGGAACTTCCCTCCGGGAGGGGGAAATCGAAGCCATCGTCATCACCAACAACCCTCTCATCTTTGGGAGGCCAATCTTCATCAACATCTTCAACAGCACCATCTCATCTCAAACCCTAGTTCATCTCTTGTGTTTAATCTTTGTATCAAAACCTCGGATTGGTATGTATGGGTGACTAGTAGTGTTGATTACATCTTGTAGTTGATGATAGTCGGTTTATTTGGTGGAAGATAATATGTTCAGATCCATTATGATATTTATTACTCCTCTGATCTTGAGCATGAATATGGTGTGTGAGTATTTACTTTTGTTCTTGAGGACACGGGAGAAGTCACGTTGCAAGTAATCATGTGAATTTGATATTTGTTCGATATTTTGATGGTATGTATGTTGCGATTCCCTTAGTGGTGTTATGTGAACGTCGACTACATGACACTTCACCATCTTTGGGCCTAAGGGAATGCATTGTGGAGTAGTTATTAGATGATGGGTTGCTAGAGTGGCAGAAGCTTAAACCATAGTTTATGCGCTATTTTGTAAGGGGCTGATTTGGATCCATATGTTTAATGTTATGGTTAGGTTTTATCTTAATACTTTTCTCGTAGTTGTGGATGCTTGCGATGGGGTTAATCATAAGTGGGAGGCTTGTTCAAGTAAGAACAGCACCCAACCATCGGTCCACCCGCATACCATATTATCAAAGTAGCGAACGCGAATCAAACCAACATGATGAAAGTGACTAGATGAAATTCCATGTGCCCTCAAGAACGCTTTTCTTATTATACGAGACCGTACCGGCCTGCCCTTTGCTATAAAAGGATTGGGCTACCTTGCTGCACTTTTATTACCATTACCGTCACTTGCTTGTTACAAATTATTTTGCTATCAAACTATCTGTTACCTATAATTGCAGTGCTTGCAGAAATTACCTTGCTGAAAACCGCTTGTTATTTCCTTCTGCTCCTTGTTGGCTTCGATACTTGAGGGAAAATTGCTATTGTCCTACAAAACTCTGCGCTTGGAGGCCCAACACGAGTCTACAAGAATAAAGTTGCATGGTAGACATCATCCGACATCCTTGTGAGCAAGTTATCTTGTTTCTGGCCAGACGTTGATGGATACCGTCACATCGAGAGGGTCCTGAGAATATGTCTCCATCGTTGGAGGGGCAAATCCCAGTCTTGAGCTATCTAGTACATTGTCATACGTTGTTGATGAACCAGTAAGTTTCCGGTATGATCACCCTGTTACGGTTGATGTTTGACGAACCCCAAAGTGCATCATCCAATATGAAGTGACTCGATACTCTCATGGTTAAAGGAATCGTGCATACTTTAACTTTTTCTGTGTTATAAACTATAAACTTGTGACGAAAGGATCTCTTAGTATAACATACAACTCGGACCAGTTCAACACAAGTGTTCTTCTAATATCATGTCCTCAAAATTATCGGCATCCTTGTTACACTTAACTTATGCCCATGATCAGAAATACGGAACCATCATGCAACACTTCATCTAGTCTTAGAGGCGAGACTAGGAATCTATTCATCGTTTATTATTCTGCATGTGAATATGAGTTTTCCTCTCAGCCTTGTGGTTATTGCAGACTCGAGTATCATAACAGTTATAACATAGAACATAAACATTAATTACGAACATGAAAATAAATAATAATGTTTGCCTCTAGGGCATATTTCCTTCATGAACAAGTTTTTTTCAGAAGCAACGAGCCACCCCGCCGACTTTTTTTAAAGAAACCACCACAAAAGTTGTTTTACAAAATCAAAAGACTACAACCTAGAAAAGAAAAGAAAGAGCACTTAGCTACATCTAAGGAAGCACCTAGACATAACAAAAAGCCAAGAGCCTCAGCCAAAGAAATGGCAAACAAAGGAACCTGTGCCAGATCCCAACTAAAAACAGGTTTGAGGGGGGCGGTACGGGCAATTTTGAGAGCTTGTACCCCTTCACTCATACGTAAGGGCACCCAACAGCTAGGATTTCCCGTGCCTCCCGCCAGTGCTGGCGCAGGTTTGGCTCGTCTCCTGTGGCCTTAGGGTCATAAAGGCGTAGTGGATCCCGGCCCTTGCCTGCAAGAGGGCTTCGATTTTTTTAATGTTTTTTGAGTTTTGTTGGGTTTTATGTCATGCTCAGAGAGGCGAGTCGGCGGCGGCTCGTTGAAGATGGAATAAGGTTCTCCTCGCCTAGCCCCCATCTCAGCGGTGCTTCTAGCATCGTAGGAGATCGTGTGGAGGTACATCTCTAGGCGATCTCACGGGATTCGATCATCGTTTGTCTTCAATGGATCCAAGTGGATTCGATATCAGTTCGTCTATATTCGTGTGTCTGTAGGTTGGATCCTTCCGATAACATTTCTCTACATCGATGGCGGTTGTTGTTCTGTGTGCTGGTCATGTAGGGCTTTAGCACGACGTCTTCTCAGTTGCCTATTACAACAAAGTTTGCTCGGCTCCACTGAGGGAGGGGCGATGATGACGGTGCGCCTTATGCTTGCTCCAATATTTGTAATTATTGATAGATGGTCTATAGACCTTGATGTAATTTTTATTTCTGGTGTTCTTTCGACTACCTTGACAGTTGAAGATAAATCAAAAGTTTTTTCCTGAAAAAAAGAAAAAGAAATGGCAAACAGTTTTCATCAACTTGCAGCTAGGGAGTGACCAAAATAACTAGATCAACAGGGGTACACACGACTATCACATATTACAACTTAACTCAAGCATAGCTTTTGAGAACCAGCACTAGGATTAAGTAGAATTAATCTGATGTACCCTTTGTCCCTCCTCCAAGAAAAGGAGGCTAGGGTTTTTGCCTCCCGTCGGCAGCGCCGCCGATCTCCCACGTCTCCTATGGCCTTAGGGTCATGGATGCGTGGTGGATCCCGGCCCTTGACGGCGGGAGGGCTCCTTTTTAAGTGCTTCTTCAAGTTTTCTTAGGGTTTGTGTCCTGCTTAAAAAGACAAGACGGCGGCGGCTTCTTGAAGATGGAATAAGGTTCTCCCTCCTAGCCCATGTCCCAATGGTGTGTCTAGCATCGTTGGAGGGCGCGTGGAGGTGTGTCTTCGGTGGATCTCGTGAGATTTGGTCGGTGGTTGTCTTTGGTGGATCCGCTCGGATTCGATATTTGTTCGTCTTTGTTTATGTGTCTTCAGGTTGGATCCTTCCGATTTAAACTTCTCTTCATCGGCGGCGGTTGCTGTTCCGGTGCGTTGCGTCTATGGGACCTTAGCACGACGACTTCCCGGCTGTCTACTACAACAAGTTGTGCCCGGCTCCGACGAGGGAGGGGCTATGATAACGGCGCGCCTTTGGCTCGCTTCAGTGCTTGTAATCATCGCTGGGTGGTCTGTGAATCTGGATGTAATTTATATTATTTCCGGTGTTCGTTGTACCGCCATGATTGAAGAAGAATAGATTGACAGTTTCTCGCAAAAAAAGAGAACCAACACCAGGATTCAAAATCTTCGCTCTTCACAACCAGAGTTGGTACACCTAAGTAAATAAAGTTACGTTTCTTTCCTTCCCAGCTAATCACCCTCGGGCCTTTTCTTTACTCCAACCAAATTAGGCCGAATCAGGATTGGGGTCTCCCATTCTCGTGTTGCCGCCGCCGCTGATGTCATCTGAGGAATTTTGGTCCCCTCGCCTCCAGCTGCCATTTTAGCGCTGATAGGGGAGGGGGGGGGGGGGGCTGGATCTTCAAGACAGCTATATTCTTCGTCAACATCTAGTGATCATCATAGTTTTGTGAGAATAAATTCCCTTTGTGAGAATAAATTCCCTCTCGTTCTTTTGACGGTGCTATGAGGTTAGAGAGTTTTCTGTTCTCGTAGACTCGATTATTCAGATCTGATGAGTTTATTCAGCCGGGCAACTAATCTAGCGCCCGCTGTGCTCTCTCTCTCCATTTATATCTCTAAAAAGTTTGATTTAAGGTCTTTCCCCTTGTGAACCACGTTGCCGAACTGTGATATGACATTGGAGGCCCGAGGCTCACTAATTCGAAGGCAAAAAAAACCGCAAAAACCAATGCACATTTCCACTTTCACCGATCCTTCTACTATTTTCAGAAAAAAAAAAAGAGGGTCACAAATCCATGACCAGGACATGAGAGTCCACCCAAGAAGAAAAATTCAGAATCAGCCCGTGTTCTGCATGCCCGCGGCGATTCCCTTCATGGTGAGGATGAGCGTGTCCTCCAGCCCGGGGTCGTACTCGCTGCTGGGGTTGAGCTCCATCAGGCTCTCCGCCGTCTCGTCGATGAACTCCTTGGACAGCGGCGGCCGCGTCGCCGGCCTGAACTCGCCGTCCCTGATCCTCTTCAGCGTGTACGCCTGGCACACGTTCAGCGCCGTGATGTACGAGTCCCGCAGCAACAGCCGCTGCCTCAGGTACGGGTCGCTCTCCAGCAGGTCTTCGTGCCCAGCAACCTACACACACATGCAAGATCAAGAAATGCGCATCCATGGTGACATGATCTCATCGTCTGCAATATTTCAGGCAGCTGAAGGGATCGAGAGCTCACTCACCTTTAGGAGGAGGCTCTGTGTCTCGGCGTAGTTGGCTCTGAGCTGCTCCCCGAAGGGCCAGAGGTCTTCGGGGACGAGGAGCTTGTCGTAGAGCGCCGCGATGCCGGGGTCGCCCTTGGCGAACACCATCTCGAGGAGGTCGATGGTGACGCGGAAGAACGGCCACTCGTCGTACATCTCCCGGAGCGTGGCGAGGCCGCCGGGCCTGTCCATGGCGTGCCGGAAGGCGGCGCCGAAGCCCAGCCACACGGGGAGGTGGAATCGCGTCTGCGTCCACGCGAAGATCCACGGGATGGCGCGCAGCGACTCGATGCCGCCGCCCGGCTTCCGCTTGGAGGGCCGGCTGCCGATGTTCATCCGCCCGTACTCCGTCTCCGGCGTCGCACACCGGAAGTACTCCACGAAGCGCGGCTCCTGGAACACGATGGCCCGGTACTCCTCGGTGGCCACCGTGGCCATGTCGTCCAGCAGCGCGCGCCACTCGGGCTTCGGGGAGACGGGCGGGTTCATGCCGTGCTCCAGCGTGGCCGCCGTGAACCTCTGCAGCGTGCGGAAGCAGAGGTTGTCCTCCCCGAACGACTTCTCGATCACCTCGCCCTGGACGGTGACGCGGAGCGAGCCGTTGACGGTGTTGGGCGGCTGCGACAGGATGGCGAGGTGGCTCGGCCCGCCGCCGCGGCCCACGGTGCCGCCCCGGCCGTGGAAGATGGTGAGCTTCACGCCGTGCCGCTCGGCCACGTCCACGATCTCCTCCTGAGCCTTGTAGAGATACCACGCCGCCGACAGCCGGCCGGCGTCCTTGCCCGAGTCCGAGTAGCCGATCATGATCTCCTGCTTGCCGTCGATCCTCTCCTTGTACCAGTCGATGGAGAAGAGGAGCTCCATGGTGGCGCGCGCCTGCTGGAGGTCCGCCAGCTTCTCGAACAGCGGCACGACCCGCATGGGCGTCTTGACGCCGCACTCCCGCTGCAGCAGCTCGACGGCGAGCACGTCGGACGGCGCGGTGGCCATGGAGATGACGTAGGCGCCGAAGCTGTCGGCGGGGAGCTCGGCGATGACCCGGAAGGTGCCGAGCACGTCGGCGACCTCGTCGGACTGCGGCAGGTCCGGGCCGAAGAGCGGGCGGTTGCCGCGGAGCTCGTTGACGAGCCAGTCCTGGCGCTGCTCCTCGGGCCAGTCCCGGTAGGAGCCGATGCCGAGGTGCGTGGTGATGGCGTCGACGGCGTCGATGTGGCGGTCCGACTCCTGCCGGATGTCCAGCTTGAGGAGGCAGAGGCCGAAGGTGGAGACCTGGCGCATGAAGTCCAGCAGGCTGCCGTCGGCGATCAGCTTGTCCCCGCAGTCGCACAGCGAGCGGTAGCACAGCTCCAGAGGCTCCAAGAACTGCAACAAATCCATCAAATGTAAGAACATAGACCCCATCAAATGATTCTGATCCTGTAACTCATTTGCAGTGGAAAAAGAGATCGCTAACCTCCTCGACCCTGGTGTAGGTATCTTCTTCCGGGATGCTCGATTCTCCGCTGGACAGGATCTCTCGAGCACGCTCGCAGGTGTTGTATAGCTTGTCCCTCACGTCGCCGAGTATGATGCGGTAGGGCTCCCGCGGAGAGATCTGCTTCCAAAACTCTGCAGCACATGAATGTTTTCTAATTTAGACATGGCTTAGAAGGAATTTCTGCAGGCTGTGAGCAGAACCGAATGGAGCATGCATACCGATGTAGTACTTGGCGTACTTCCGGGAGGACAGCCGGTGCAGCTCGTCGGCGCGGGCCCGGAGCTCATCGTTGCAGCGCCACATAGAAAGCTTCAGACAGACAAATGCATGGCACCGTCAGAAACTGAAACCAGTACATAGTAGTAATTGGCATCGACTTGGGTGAAAATGCTCGTGTTGTGAGCATCAGAGACTGAGGAATGGCACCTCGAACATGAGGCTGCCCATCTTGGAGAAGTACATGTTGGCGGCCATCATCCTGGCGAGCAGGCAGACGTCCCGGGTGACCTCGGGGGTGACCCTGGGGTTGCCGTCGCGGTCGCCGCCCATCCAGGAGGAGAACTGGATGAGCGGGACGTCGTAGGGGAGGCGCTCCTCGATGCCGATGTTCCTGAGCGCCGTGTCGACGCGGCGGAGGAACTTGGGCACGCCGTTCCAGATGGTGTCGTGGAAGTAGCTCATCCCGGCGCGCATCTCGTCCTGCGGCGTGGGCGGCGTCCGGCGGATCTCGTCCGTCCGGAACGCCGCCAGGATCTCCCGCTGCAGGGCCTCGTCGATCTCCTGCTTCTCGTTCTCGGACACGCCCTCCACGCACAGCTGCGTGAGGCACGTCCGGATGCTGGCGTGCTTCTCCAGGAGCGACCGCCGGATGGACTGGGTGGGGTGCGCGGTGAAGACGAGGTCCGTGGTCTGCGCCCTGAGCGCGTCGAACACCTCCTGGGGCGTCTTGCCCAGCCCGCCCACCATCCGCTGGAAGGTCTCGTCGATGTCCGACTCGGTGGGCGCCAGGGCCTCGTCCGCGAACCCGCCGCGCCGGCTCGTCTCCATCTTCTTCTGGTACACCATCTGGATCTCCTCCGCGAGGTTGGCCAGGTTGAGCATGTGCGACAGCGAGCTGGACACCATGATGGCGTCGCCCACGTCCAGGCTCGTGAACAGCGCCCCCAGCTCGCCCAGCTTCGCCGCCCGGTCGCCCACGTCCCGCTGGTACTCCCCCGACACCCGCAGGCACTCCTCCACCTACAACAATAAAATCAGTCTCCAGAGTTGATTGATCGCCGGACCGGAGAGTGCGGTGCAGGAGAATGAAATGAATTGCTCTGTCGGTGTCAAGTGTTTGCGCACCACTCGTCTGAAGTTGCTGCCGTGCAGGTCCTGGATGATGTCGAGGAAGCGGGTCACGAGGAGGGCCTCGTAGTTCTGCAGCCGGTCGTCGTCCTCCGTCGCCCCGCCCCGCGCGAACTGCCGGAGCTGGGCGTCGACGGACTCGGCCACCGCCGCCGCGCGGACGCTCCTCGGCGCCGGCCGCCGGAGGGCCGCGTACTGCGGCGGCAGCGCGAGCCGCCTCCGGCCGGGCTCGAGCTTTATCAGGAGGGTGAACGGGGAGGTGTGGAGGGAAATCATCGCGCCGTCTAAAAACTTGACACGCCACGTATCAGCAGGACATGGCGGGAGAGTACGGCGAGCACGCCGTCCTCTGGGTTTTAAGCAGCGGGGAGAAGCGGAAGAGGATTTGGGTGGCTGTTGCTAATACTGGCATCTCCCCAGTCTCCGCTGTGGCTAACGATTTTTTGCCACGCGTGCCATACGATTTTCTGCCGACCGTGTCGCCGGTACCACGGGCCGTACCACTAAACCGGTCCACGGCAGCAGTCGGCACACCAAAATCTCCAGGCCTTTGCTGCTGTGAGGGTCATGCGAAGTCGGCCTGTGAAATCTTTGCGCCCAGTATGGCTCCTCGTTTTTGTTCCTTCCGGGGAACCGACGCTTAGGATGGCTGAAGAGCTGCAGAATGGTTTCTGGTTAGGATGTTGCGGGCTGGACCAACAGAGACTCTTGGGGAAGCTGATAAACCTTCCTCCGTGACAGTATTGGCACTTGGCAACAGCAATATGATAAAAACTGCTGGAAACGACCAAATATGATCCGCATCAGAAATTCACAAAAATGGCATAATAGACTGGGATCCCAGTACCCAGGTTTTGGAATATTCTGGGGACGACGTGACATTGCCCTGCTTCAAATGGTATCTGCGCAGATATTCGCACAGCGAGGCCACTTGCTGCAGTAATAGTAGAAATGATCGCCTCCGGTTCTTCACAGACCACAGGAATTATGGACCGGAACAATCTTATAACAATGGGCCATCATGTGTCATGAAAATATGCAATACCATCTCTCGAACCCCAAAAACGAAAGTGCACTGCCAACCTTTTTTTACATATGAGTAGTACGTAATAAAATTTGAGACATGAAATGACAACTAAAAGGGATGGGTATTCAGTTGCATGTTCCTTCTTACAAATGAATAGTGTAAGACATAGATTGTACTTCCTCTGTAAAGGAATATAAGAGCGTTTAGATCACTACTCTTAAATGATAGTATTGACTAAGATGAAGAAAAATCAACTGCATCTCCTGATTTAGATTATGCATCTCATAGTATGGAGGTAATGCAGTGAGACTTATTAAGAATTATTTTTCCTTTGCCAAAAATAAACATGCTTGCAAATGACAGGATAATTTCTTTATTGGTATGTGCCAATCTTATTAACAATGCAAAGAGACATTTTTTAGTACAATGCCATGAAAAATAGCGTAACATACTTATTTTATTTGTCCATCTCACTACCATTAATAAATAATACGATAAATTTACATGATATGGAAATGATTTAACATTTCTACAACCACAGGGAGCTAAGTTACACTACCATTAACTAAAAAAAGGTTAAAAAAACAGAACTGCAAAATCTAATTACAATGAAGAAAAAGGTGTTATTCACATTTTCACTCTTCATCTTGTACTAGTTGCATATACAGAAAAGGTTTGTCATATGCATTCTCAGTTGATATCACTCCAGTTATCATCATCACCTCCCTCGTCACTGGCCACAGCCTGATAACATGGAAGTAATCAGGGGGGAAACAAAGAATAACCCAAAATCTAACATGAGGGGAAATATTAAGACAATGCATACCTGCCGGATTGCATTCGCCTTCTCCAAAATTGCTACAACGTTGGAATTGGCAGTGGGCTCGGTTGACTGAGATGAGGCATTTGTCTTAGATCCATTTGTTCGTCTCAAGTTGAATGTCTGCATCGTACAAACATGTTTACAAACTAGTGAGTGTGGTCCTTTAGTGTGCTGTGGTGCCAGTGCAGAGAATCAACAAATCTCAAAGGGCATAAAGGGCTGTGGTACGCAAGTACACCAGCTCATATATTTGACATACCTTGCTCCTGATTTGCTGAAGCAAGTCCCCCCTTTCATCCAAACTGTTAACATCACTGAATACTGCTTTGGTCTTTTCATGTCCATTCAGCTTGTGCAGATCTGGCTGCAATAGTTTGTTATGTAAAGTGAGGAGTAACATCAGTATCGCATACAACAGTCAAATGGTACCTTTCAAGTTCAAGAACCAACTGACCGTTATTAAAAATATTACTCCCTCCATTCACTAAGATGTTCCAACTTTTTTCTGAATCGGATATATATAGACGCTTTTTAGTGTGTTTGTTTACTCATCTCAATCCGTATGTAGTCCATATTGAAATATCCAAATTGTCTTATAATAGTGAACGGAGAGAGTACTTGTTAGTAGGCAAAAGGAAAGGCATATTAGCCATACTGAGACATGGTTCGTTGATGCTAAGCGTTCAACACTCAACACTGCCATGGGTCAGATAATATTTATGCCCATAACCCGTTGTGGAGGGTCCAGGGTCTGTCATTATCAATAACATAACAAGAGATTTCGTAACTTGGAGGAAAAGTGAGTTCTGGGCTTATGGCTACATGATGTCCTATGTATGGCAGTATTTCTGAATTGCTTAAGTTATGAAATGTCTACAGTATAGGCTACAGAAAATGAACATTTCCATGCCTGACGAGTTTTAACCATAGAACACCAGCATTCATTTTATGAACCTAAAATGTTAACTCACCCGCAGTGATGAACCCATAACTTTGATTCTACTGGTCTGACTACACATATCAACACATGAGAGTTCCACTTTTAACAAATTTAGCCAACTCGTCACTTACATGATAAAATTACCAAATAATTATCCAAAAACATATTTTGAACTTCCACACCAGGCATGACCAAGTGGGTTCTTCATTTACACTTTTTCCTTTTGAACTCATTGGTGGGAAGTAGCAAAACAGAGAACATAGATAACAAATAACATTTTCTTAAGAATAAAATAGAAAGCAAACAAACCTTATCCCTGATTTGCTGAAGCAAGCTTGATTTGATCTCAAATATATTAGGAAGATTACTCGTTTCTTTGATCACATCAACTTTCTCATGGTTCTGCATGCACGGAGTTCATATAGTGTCATCAGCAAGAGATTACAATGACAACTGACACCAAGGTATTCAAACAAGAGTTAAGTCTTACCACTTCCTTAACATTTCCTTGTGGAAATGGTGGTGCACAGGGCGGAAGATGTTCCTGCATAGGAGTGTGTACAGGTGGTAGACTTGAGGCATTCTTAAGCATGTCTTTAGCTGTAGAGTCTCTTTCTTCTCCAAGGGAAGTTGTTTGTCTCATTGTCCTCCACTGCATGGGGGGAAGAGGAGGTGGTGGCGGCATCTGATCTTCATCTGGTGATAAATTGACAGGATTATGTGGAATGAGCGCATCTCCATTTTGCTGATTACTTGTTGACATCAAAGTGTCAAAGTTCGGAAGTTCTCCAGCAGGATGAGATTCTAACGAGCCGAGACCATTAGGATCTTCAATATCTGAAAGTGAAATAGTGGACTTCTCACCAGATAAGTTCATCTGCTCGAATCCCATATAGCTAGAGACAGGTGTTGTGGAGGATCCTATCTGATTTGAATCATTATACAGCTCATGATCTTCCAATCCAATTCCATCTTCTTGATCCCACAACTCAGAGTTTGAATATAAACGTGGACTTAGATCATCATATGAAGAATAACTATAAGATCTACCAAAGGTATCATCTTCTGATTCAGAACCACTACCAGGCTGTGGGACAGAAGACCCTGGAAGTAACTGAAATGTCGGTAACATCATATCATCAACATTTTCATTAAGATTGCCATCAGAGAAATCTAGGTTCAATTTCGAAATTTCAGATGCACTCATAGGGTGAAAAGATATTTTCATATGCTCTAGAGGCGGAGATGATTTCTCAGAGTAATGGCCACTAGAGAAGATTGACGATTTGGGCGGCCCATCCATGCCATTATCTGTTTTCTTCTCAAACTGAGATGTCTCGAATACTGCTTCCTTTGGTGCAAGAGTAGAATTTACAGTAGCTTCATCAAACCCATTTGCATCAGTGTTCACTCTCCCAGATGACATAGGAAGATCATTATACTTGGGAGAAGTTCTCCTCTGAAGTGTATTGGCAAGGAATCTTTGTGCAATGCTTGAGAAGCTTGACGCAGACACCACGTGCAAGTTATTCCTTCCAGCCAAGTCAGTGGCAGAGTATGTTTCAGCACCATTTTCAGCATGACCTTCAGATTCTAGGAGCTCACTTATTGAAGCTTGCTTGCCATTCAAATTGTTGTGCTCCCTGTGCTCAAAATATGTGGAAGAATCTGAGGGCCGGTCTGTTTGACTATAAACTGCATCAGGTGCTCTTATGGCTGATTGATTAGTCTCTGGGTAGCTTTGGCTTGCAGAACCAGGACATATGCCAATTGGAGGTTTAGACGGTTCAAGTCCGAAGAGCCCAGCATTTGTCCAGAGCTTAACAGAAGATAATTCTACAGAACTAGTAGGAGCATGTGTGGGAAGGTGTTGGGTTGCAGATCCATTCCCTGATGACTCGTTCAAAGGCATGGTCTGTGAATTAGACACTTCAGCCATGCCACAGCCACCAAATTCCTGATGATTTTCTCCAGGATAATCCTGAGGACCCCTTTCAGGAATTAGAGAGTTACCAGTGGTATCACCAGTTAAGATTTTTGCAGGAGATGCCTCGCTAGCTGGAGCAAAGGAAATGGCAGGTTCCGGTACAAGACAACTAGTGCTTTCATTGGTACCATCTTCTGACGCATCTTCTACATTACTCTCAGGGATCTGATTGACAACAGATTCTTTATTGGGAGGAAAAACTGCATAGGTTGACAGCCCTGGTTTTGATATCTCAGGAGAATCTCTGGGATTAACTTCTGCCTTACTCTCAGGAATCTCATTTGCATGAGGGGGGCTCTGATTGGGTGGTGTAGCTGTATATGCTTGCAATGCCGGTTCTGAAATTTCAGTGGGGTCTCCGGCAGCATCATTTGCATTATTCTCAGGGATGGTGGTAACAGATGACCATTCATTAGGATGTATATCTGTATAACCAGACAATGCATGCTGTGAAATATCCGGAGCATCTGCACTTGACAAACTGGGGAAATCGGCAGTTCTTTCAAAAGTATGTAACATTCTGTAATTTGGACTTGTATCAGGAAATTCAGCGGGAGAAGAATCAGGAAGCTGTGCAACGATGTTATCTGCCGACTCTATTTGAGGTCCATGAGCATTGAAGGAATGTACTGGCTTCCCTCGTTTTTTAGTTTGAAAGTCAGCCTCAGTGTCTGTCTCAGATTCAAGTGTGTTAAGTGCATCCATATAGTTGTCTGTTTCACTGGGGACTTCATCACGGGGGTTTAAGCCTGAAGACAGTAATAACAACTTCGCCTTCTGAAGTAAGGCCCCTTGCTGCTCCAAGGTCTCCATCTCCCTGTGATCAACTTCTCGCTGCACAGGCTTAATAGGTTTAGTTTCTGCATTTTCAGCCCTATCCATGACGACATCGTCACAGTAGACAGAACTTGTAGTCATGACAATTGCAGTCTTTTCATGCCATTCAACAGATGGTGAATTAGCATTCATCTCATCTGAGAGGGAACCTTGCTTCGAATCATCATCCAGATCATCTGCCCTGGTCCCGCTAAGCAAGATGGGGGAAGAGGCATCATTAAGCTTGTGTGTATTAATATTTGACAGCTTGTCATGACCATTATCATGAGGAACTACAGAAGGCTTTGTATCTGAAGCTTGTTCTGCAAAACTCAGTCGTGCCTTTGAACTAAATGAAGAAGATCTGCTTATATTGTCAGGGTTGGATCTTGCATCAGATGTAGATCTATGCTCTGAGAAACTCCGGCCATCCATGCTGGGAGATGCACACTGCCTGCTGCAAAAGAATTATTAAGAGTACTGTTTTAGATGTATTATATTATTAAATATACAAGAAAAACAAAGTCATGGACGATGAAAACATATATACAGTTGCTGTATCTTTGAGTTTGGGATTTGTGTGTAAAACCTGCTGGTAAGTTGAACAGCAGTGAGTGCTCGCTGCAATTCACCATTCCTATGCCTGGATGTGACTTGTCCATGGTATGGTTCTTTTAGGCGTGATCCTTTTCTCTGTCCAAGTTCAATCAAGTCTTTCAGAATAGAGTTACTAACATGCAAAAAAAAACTTTCATCTGCCAAACTAATACCAATAAGACACAACCATCCAATTTAGCAATTATTAAAACTTGCTGTGGATTAAATAAGAGTGTTTTGTAAAAAAAAAAAAAGGGGGGGGGGGGGGGGGGGGGGGGGGGGGGGGCAGCCTGGTGCACGTAGCTCCCGCTTGCACAGGGTCCGGGGAAGGGTCCGACCACTTTGGGTCTTTTGTACGCAGCCTTTCCCTGCATTTCTGCAAGAGGCTGTTTCCAGGACTCGAACCCATGACCTCATGGTCACAAGGCAACAGTTTTACCGCTGCGCCAAGGCTCCCCTTCTAAATAAGAGTGTTTTGTAATAATTAATTTCAGATTAGTACATAATAGTTGGCATGCTCATAGAGTAGACTGGAGCAGACAACACAAGTAAATTGATTTGAAGTCAGTCATGCATGTGTGTTGACTAAAATAGCTATGCATAGACATTGATCTTTGGACATAAAAAACGAGAAATAGAACCTTAATTTTATGAGATCTCCTTTCTTTTTGGAGATGTGAAGTCTTGTCTGCTCTCATCACATCCCATGATTTCTTGAAGTATGATGGATCAGAATATCTCTTCAAACAAGCCCCAGCACCAGCATTGTCAAATCTGAAAATAGATCATGTTAGATACCCAAAAGCGTTTGAAAATAGAAAGCAAGCATCCTTACTTGTCAAGAAGGTAAAGTCGTGGTGGGTCTCGGCATTCTTCATAGGAATCCATCATAAACCGAGGCAAATCACTGGATAGGAGATGATTTTGCTCATTTTGAAGTTGTGTGTGCCAGTCAGAGCCTGCATTTAATTAGCAAATTAAGTCAAGATGCACGATGATCTTAAACCAAATTGATGGTTATGGTCAAGAGACAGTTGATTATGAGACTGAGTTAGAAATGAACTGTTTTGTACCATGTTAGTCCGGTAATGGTAAAGCAAAAGCTAGATTCATTATTCATTACCGCCAGCCAGGACTACTCTAACATTATAGACGGATTAACTTATTACCATAAGAGGTTTGTACTGATTTAGTGACCACATGAGCCAACTTTAACTACTATCAATACACTCTGAAAAATTAGTGTGAACTAAATATGGGAAAAATGATTGTTGATGACTAAGATATGCGCAAGAATCCTTAGCTCGTTTCTTTTTCTACTTGTGAACATCTATACTTCTATATAGTATACCAGTAACAAGTCATATGGACCGTTGGATCTTTCCAATCGGACAGCTTATATTTAATGGCTTGTGTTGCAGGACTACGTGGCTGCAAATAGACCATTGGATATGCAATTCTGACGGCCTATGTTGTAGGAATTCGCGGTGTGCTGCGTCCCTCTGCAGCCAACGTGACACTCAGATGAAGTTTCTAGCATGCGCAGCCAACGTGACACTCAGATGAAGTTTCTAGCATGCGCACGTGATCCTCCCATCATTATCCAGAAATTTCTACTAGCAGACAAGAATGCATGCACATTAGGCCAGGTAGATCAGTAATATGTGCCGTACTATAGCGCAGGCTACCAAGTAGGCATCATGATGATAGAGAGAGAGGTAAACGCATAGGCACAGAAGCTGGAAACAATATTCTGCCCTGAAGCAATTTAACCGATTAAAGAGTGGCAAATAAAATAAAAATGCAGTGTGTTTTACAGCTAAATATATTTTATTTTCTCTTATATATTCAGTTTACAAATATTATTATCCTTGTTTTTTCTTTGTTCATAAATAAAGTCTGAAATTTTGAACAACCAAAGAGACAAAATCAATGTTTGAATAATTATGTTATTTGTAATGATGAATAACTGGTATTCTTTGGATTGCTCGATTAAGAATGTATTAAAATTTATTAAGGCAAATGTTTGAGGATGAAGTGGTTATCATTTTCTCTTTGTATTCTAAATTTTGTAAAACCATTTTACACATATACACTATTGAATTATTTATATCTTTATAATAATTATTATTTTGAAAAGGGGAAGCTCCAAGCTGTGCGTCATCATAATGCACATAATCAATTTTATTAAAATTCTTTCATATAGTTCAAGGTACAAAAATATAACCAGTCAGAAAAAAAAGATACATAACTTGACTACATTTATAATTAATGATTAATTAATTGACGAGTTGCATGTATGGTAGTTCAAATCATGATACTTAAAATTACACACATGTATGTGTGTTTATAACACGTGTGTGGCACGTGCCATTTACTAGTATGTATAGTCATTGATGAAGTAACTACCTGGTACATAAGCAAAATGTATATGGCTCTTCTGATTCTTCACAGCTTTTTCAAGAGATGGAAGTGCTGCTTCAATGTTCTGTACTCGGGTCAGCACCTTACGCCCCCTGGCCGATGTAGTTATAACTTGCTCATGTAGGTCATGAAAAACATCTGCCGCGAATCTGGTATGACCAAAGAATACCTCAGGCGTAGGAAACTAAACGTAACAATTTAAGATGAATATTAGAGGATTTATAGCATGCCTGAAGCCAACTCAAAGCTAGCAGATCAACTCTGCCTGACATTGTCATAAGCATAAGCATATGGCATTAATTTTTTGGAGGAAATAGGAAATGCAATGATAAATAATAAAACGGTAAAATCGCAAAAAATGACTTCCCGAGAGTGGTGACAGTTTTCGATCAACAACCAGTAGAAATTGCCGGCAACCACGGAAACACTTGCACAATAATTAACAAAGACTCCTTTAGCCCCAAGCATTCAACAAGATATATCTACAAATTCACTCAGTCACCCACTAGGACGCCTAGAACAGGAGCTTCTCCAAAGTCTATATCATAAAGAAAAGATAGGATAAAGGGACCGGCAATACGTAAGTCGCCTGAAAATTCATTTTGGGTAAGCCGGTTTTCTGGGCCATTAGATTAAGGTCCAACGGCCCTACTTCTTTCTTCTTCCTCCTCCAACCATTCCTCCTTCCACAAAATCGACTTACCCAAATTGCAAATTCAGTCAACTTACATATAGGTATTGTGATAAAATAAATTCATCCCGACATGGGATCTTACCCAAATATGGCATACCTAGACTACACCAATAGTTACTAGTTCCTACCAATTCAACAAAGCATGCCTCCAAAAACCTAGCAAACGCGGTAAAAACACCTGATTGTTAGCCCGTATAACGCTCCGAAGACACACAATTTGGTTCTACCCGACTCAATCCTAATGCTATCTCTGAAAATGAGCTCAAAAGCCACCAGTGCCCAAAACCAAATATCCACTTCCAGCCAGGCAGCACTGCTGCTTTGTCGATAATCGGCGAGCGCAAACCCGGTCATGATTCCTGGAATCCCGCGCTCAATCTCGCGTAATCAAATGCAGCCACCTCAAACACCAGATCCCACTACCTTCCAATCACCCCCAATCTCAAGCACAGACGCCTCAACCTCACTAACCAGCGACCAAACACTTCCCCACAAGTGTACCGCAGCCGCCCGCCAAAATCGCGACACACGGAGAGCACCAGATCCCACACGAGAAGGCTGGAAACACGCACACACACTCGCCGAATCGAGCCACGCACGAACAACCAACATCAGACCGCGAGGCGGACAGAAGCGGAGAGGAGGGGAGGGAGCGGGCTTACTCCGCGAGATCTCCGAGCTGGCGCAGGATCCCGACGAGGCCCGCGACGGCGACGCCCTCGAGCAGCGCCTTGGGTTCGGGCTCCCCGCCGGCGGCGGCGGCGCCCCTCTTCCCTGCCCCCGCGCCGCCGTACAGCCCGGGGTCGCCCAGCCCGACCTCATTCCGCACCTCGAACCTGACCAGCGGCATCTCCGCCCCACCAACCACCGAGCGCGCTCCTGCTCGTCCTCCTCACCGCCGAGGCGCGGCCATCGCGGCGCCTGGCGGTCGCTATAAATGCGACGCCGCAACGGCTACTTTTCCAGTGGGAGCAGGTGCGCCGGCTTGGTCTCGGGGCGTCACAGGTTGCCGCCTCCGCACGGAAGGGGGCGGCCCAGGGGAGTGGAAGCGACGCCGAGGCGCGTGGCGGGGAGGGGGAGGGGAGGGAGGGGAGGAGCGTCGGTCTCCGACAGGGTGCGGGGCGAAAGGGACGGTGGGAAAGGGAGGCGCACGCAGCGCTGCGGGCACGAGGGGGGTGGGCAAGTGGCGCGTCCCGTGGTATGCTAGTAGGCTGTAGGCAGGCGCGGCGCGGCCTGGTGTGATTGATTAGGCCAACTCGCGATCCCAAACGGACGACCGTTTTATCCAGTTTTTGTCTCTTTGAGTAGGGATTTGGGGTCATATCCGGGCCTATTTTGAGATGCGTGGCCGTGCGCTGGCATCCCGGCCGCATCCTGTCTGCGTATTATTTTTTTGCAAGTCCTTAACTTTATTTCATTATTCATTTTTGGTACATGAAAAATACATCATCACATTTTGACTAGCAAAGCAAGACCAAAGAAAACAAGAACCACAAGAATACATTTTAGAAGATACCCAAATTCCATAACTGCTCTTTTGAGCTGGGTTAGGGCCTTCTCCATGCACTCGTTGTTGATCTGTGGAGGAGGAGGCTCGATCTGGCATCCTCCTTTCTTCTTCAAGCCAAAAGTCGATGTTGCTTCCTCCTCACACCTAGTCTCGTGTCTAGCCTCTAATCTAGCAACAAGTGCACTTGTCTCATTTACAGCCTCTATGCTAGCTAAAAGTGCACGAACATGTACTAAATTTCGCTCTATTAATATATCGATGCACTCTTCTTCCCAATACCAAAACTTGCATCCGTTCTACACAACAAAATTTGGAGTTAGCACAACTAGTTAAATCTAGAGCACAAACCGAAGCTAAAAAAAGCATATACCCCATCGTTTAAGCACTTGATGAACACTCATCCGGGATGTTCCGGCGTTGTAGACACGCGGCGCACGACCATCCTTGGGCAGTGGTCGCACTTAATGAGTGGCAACGGTGCGCCGGCGAGCTTTTGGGCAAGCACCGAGCCCGGCCGACCGCCATTCGTGTATCTGCCGGCGGACCACCGACGGTGCAGATCCGGGCGGCTAGAGGAGGAGCCACTGCCTGCATGTGGCCTTGCGGCCCTGCCAGGGCCTTCAGACGAGGTGCCCGGCCAGTCCATGCCGCGGCCCGGCCTCCCACAGCCGCCCGAGCTCAAGACCGACCGGATTCGCCCCAAAACCGGCCGGCGGGTGCGTAAACCAGGTGGTCGTGGTCGCGTTCGAGCCCGGCGCCGAGGGGAAGGGGTTGGGCGAGCTCGCGTCCGAACTGCACGGCTGCAATGGCAGCGGCGGCGGCGGCGGCGACGACGAAAAGAGTGGGGAAGAGTGGAGGGGTGCGGCCGGAGGGAGGGAGGGGGACGGATAGAAAAAGACCCGTCTTGTGCCACCGATGGGCGGGCCAGGGGAGAACACGCGTAGACGACCCGCGTGTCCGCGTGGTGTCCGTTTCACCCCAAAAGCGGCGCAAATTTAGATCGGGAATGGGTTGAAAGCGGACACAAAGCGGACAAAAGTCCGTTTGCTCCCACGCGTTGGACCGTCTTTTTTGTCTCTTTTATTTTAAACGAATGGGGCCGGATAGAATAGGGTCGCGCGGTGGATGGAGTTGGCCTGCTCGGCTCAGGGTCGCTCGGCTTGGATGCTCGATCGATGGATGCCGCCCCGCCGCTATTATGTTGTGGTGGAGGCTGCTGGGTCGCGCGGGGGCCGGGGGTGCCTTGCCATTTCCGGCCGCGGGTTGGTCCTTCTTGGGTTTCACTTCACTTGTTCCTCGGGCGCTCTTCTCGTTTTTGTGCCGGGGGGTTGGAACATGCGTTCTGTGCTTTGCGTTG
>NC_057800.1:124904717-124912732 GCF_018294505.1 Triticum aestivum | reverse complement strand
GCGGCGGCGGTGGCGGCGCTGGTGGCGGCGGCGGCGGGCGGGGCTTGGGGCGGCTCGGGGCTAGGGTTCGGCCTGGGGTGGGCCGGCTTATAAAGGGCGAGTCGGGCTAGAGTCCGGATAGGACATGGCCCGTAGGTCGGTTCATTATTTTTTTAAATAATTACGCGCAGAAGAAAAGTAAAAAGAAATACTAAACGGACTCCAAAAATTCCGAAATAAATTTTCACGGGCTTCTAAAATCAAGCCGCACAAGGTGAACATTTATTTGGGACCTAGATGCAATTTTGAAAAACGCACATTTTTCCTAAATTCAAATAAAACACCGAAAAACTCCAAAAGAAAATCTTATTTGATTTTATTATTAAATCCTCTCTATTTTCAGAAAGTCATTTTATTCCCTCTCTCATATTTTTGTAATAGAAATAATTGATGATAAAATAAATAAAATCAAATGATCCTATTCTCAAAATTTGAGAAAAACTCAAATATGAAAATAACGAAATCCCCAACTCTCTCCGTGGGTCATTGAGTTGCGTAGAATTTCTAGGACCAACCAAAATGCAAAATAAAATATGGTATGCAATGATGATCTAATGTATAACATTCCAAATTGAAAATTTGGGATGTTACAAACCTACCCCCCTTAAGATGAATCTCGCCCTCGAGATTCGGGTTGGCTAGAAAATAGGTGAGGGTGGTCCTTGAGCAAATCTTCCTCTCATTCCCAGGTGGCTTCATCCTCTGTGTGGTGGCTCCACTGAACTTTTCAAAACTTGATAACCTTGCTGCGGGTAAATCGGCTGGCAGACTCGTGGATCTTAATTGGTTTCTCCTCGTAGGTCAAATTGTTATCCAACTAAATAGTTTCCAAAGGCACTGTGTCTCTCAAAGGTATGTCAGCCATCTCCGCGTGACATTTCTTTAACTGGGAAATGTGGAACACATCATGAACTCCTGACAATCCTTCGGGAAATTCCAACTTGTAGGCCACTTCTCCCATACGCTCCAAAACTCGATATGGTCCTACAAATCATGGTGCTAACTTCCCTTTAACTCCAAAACGCTTTGTTCCATGAAGTGGAGATACTCAAAGATAAGCTCTATCTCCGACTTCGTAAACTGTTTCCTTGCGTTTAGAATCTGCATAACTTTTCTGTCTGGACTGGGCTACCATGAGCCTATCGCGAATCAACTTCACCTTCTGTTCAGACTCTTTAATCAAGTCAGGTCCAAACAACTGGCGGTCTCCAACTTCGTCCCACGACAACGGTGTCCTGCACCTCCTTCCGTACAAAGCTTCGAAAGGGGCCATCTTTAAACTGGTTTGGTAACTGTTGTTGTAAGAGAACTCTGCATATGGCAAATTATCGTCCCAACTAGATCCATAATCTAGCGCACAACTCTCAGCATATCCTCCAAAATCTGATTTACTCTCTCGGTCTGTCCATCTGTCTGTGGATGAAAAGCTGTACTGAATTCTAGCCTAGTACCCAAAGTTTCATGAAACTGCTTCCAGAACTTTGAGGTAAACTGGGTTCCTCTATCTGATACGATACTCCTTGGAACCCCATGCAGACATACAATCCTGGTCATGTATATCTTTGCCAACTTAGCACTGGTGTAAGTGGTCTTTACTGGGATGAAATGAGCTACTTTCGTCAATCGATCAACTACAACCCAAATCGAGTCATAGCCTGAACGAGTCCTGGGCAACCTGTGATAAAATCCATGCCTAACTTATCCCACTTCCATTCGGGTATCGGCAATGGTTGTAACAATCCTGCTGGCTTCTGATGCTCTGCCTTTACTCTCTGACATACATCACAAACTGCTACATACTCCGCAATATCCTTCTTCATTCCGGTCCACCAGAAAATATCCTTCAGATCCAAGTACATCTTGGTATTTCCTGGGTGAATTGAATATGGTGAGTCGTGTGCCTCTTGCAGTATCAATTTCCTGATCTCCGGGTCATTGGGCACGTAAACGCGGTCTTCAAACCATAGGGTATCGTGCTCATCCTCACGAAATCCCTTAGATTTTCCTTTGCTAAGTTTCTCCTTTATAGCGGCAATCTCTTTGTCGGTATTCTGAGCTTCTCTGATTCTATCCATCAAAGTTGACTGAATCTCCAATGCTGCTACATAGCCTCTCGGAACTATTTCCACACATAGTTCACAAAGATTTTCTGCTAACTCCTTGGGTATTTTCTCCCGTCATTAATGTATTGACATGGCTCTTACGGCTTAATGCATCAGCTACTACATTAGCCTTTCTGGGGTGATAATGCAATTTCATATCATAATCCTTGATGAGCTCCAACCATCTCCTTTGTCTGAGATTTAACTCCTTCTGTGTGAAAATGTACTTCAAACTCTTATGATCCGTGTACACCTCACAATGGTTTCCAATGAGGAAATGTCTCCATGTTTTCAAAGCATGCACTACGGCTGCTAACTCTAAATCATGCGTGGCATAATTTAACTCATGAGGCTTCAGTTGTCTTGAGGCATATGAAACAACTCTCCCTTCCTGCATAAGCATTGCTCCAAGTCCTCGACGTGAAGCGTCACAATACACCTCATAATCTTTGGTCTGGTCTAGCAAAATCAACACTGGTGAGGTAACCAAATGTTTCTTCAACTCCTGGAAACTAGCCTCACATTCCTTTGTCCATATGAACTTGGTATCTTTCTTTAACAACTCTGTCATAGGCTTCGCAATCTTTGAAAAATTCTCAATAAATCTCTGATAGTATCCTGCGAGTCCAAGAAAACTTCGGATCTCTCCAACTGTTGTTGGGGCTTCCCACTTGGTCACGGTATCAACTTTAGTGGGATCAACTGCTATACCTTCTCCAGATATAACGTGTCTGAGGAATCCTACTTCCTTCAACCAAAACTCACATTTGCTGAACTTGGCATATAATTGATGTTCTCTGAGCTTTCCAAGTACCAAATGCAAATGCTCCTTATGCTCCTCTTCATTCTTCGAATAAACCAGGATATCATCAATGAACACTATGACGAACTTATCCAAGAACTCCATAAACACTTTGTTCATCATGTTCATAAAATAGGCAGGTGCGTTAGTCAGACCAAATGACATAACGGTATACTCGTACAGCCCATACCTAGTGGTAAAAGCTGTCTTAGGAATATCCTGTTCTCGAATCTTCAACTGGTGGTATCCTGATCGCAGATCGATCTTGGAAAATACCTTAGCTCCTTGCAATCGATCAAACAGATCATTGATCATTGGTAGTGGGTACTTGTTTTTGATTGTTACTTCATTCAATCCTCGATAATCAACAACCATCCTTAATGACCCATCCTTCTTTTCCACTAGAAGTACTGGCGATCCCCAAGGCGAAGAACTTGGGCGAATATATCCCTTATCCAGTAACTCCTTAATCTGCTTCTTAATTTCCACCAAATCCTTTGCTGGCATCCTATATGGTCTCTTTGATATTGGCCCTGTGCCTGGCAATAGCTCAATCAAAAACTCAATATCTCTATCCGGTGGCATGCCTGGCAACTCCTCTGGAAATACTTCAGGGAAATCCCTTACCACTGGTACTTCCTCCTGCACAACTCCTGTTAGGCAATTTACTTGAGTCCTCTTTGGCACATTTCGGGATACATACTTGATCCTTCTCCCTTCTGGTGTGGTAAGAAAAATTGACTTACTAGCACATTCAATATTTCCTTCATACTTTGATAACCAATCCATGCCTAATATCACATCCAATCCTTGAGATTCCAATACTATTAGGTCTAAGGGAAAAACATAGTTACCAATCCTTAATGGTAACCGATCACACCCATAGACTAGCCACATACTCTGCTCCAGGCGAGGTTACTAACATGGTGACCTAAGGGCTTGGGTTGATAGGTTATACTTATCCACAAATCCCCTTGAGATGTATGAATGCGATGCACCAGTATCAAAAAGAACGAGTGCAGTAAATGACTTAACCAAAAACTTACCTATTACTGCATCGGGCTGAGCTTCAACCTCCTCCACGCTAACGTGGTTCACCTGTCCCCTGTTGAAAGGGTTCGGCTTCTTCCCAGAACTTCCATTGCCATTTTGGCCTTCAGGACATTCATTGGCGTAATGTCCGGTCTTCTGACACTTAAAGCAAGTGACTTGGCTCAGGTCTTTCTTGGCTGGGGTTGATGGGTTGGTGCGATTCTGGCCGTTGCTTCCTCCATTCCCATTACCATTCTTGGTGCCATTGTGATTGTGCGAGCTACCTCCTCCATGGGTATGCTGAAAATGTCCTCCCGGTCTAGGGGTAAAACATGGTTTCTGCTAAGCTCCTGAATTGTACTTCCCTTGTCCATACTTCCTCTTGCGATTTTCAATTTGCTGCTGCTTCCCTTCAATCAAAAGAGCACGATCTACCAACTCCTGGTAGTTGTTGAAAGTGGCTACCATCAACTGCATGCTCAACTCATCATTCAGTCCTTCCAGAAACTTCTCCTGCTTTGCTGCATCCGTAGCGACGTCATCTGGGGCATAACGTGCTAACTTACTAAAGTCCTCCACATACTGGCCAACTGTCCGCCCTCCTTGGCGCAAGTTGCGAAACTCACGCTTCCTCATGGCCATAGCTCCTGCTGAAACATATGCAGTACGAAAAGCCTGCTGAAACTGGTCCCATGTGATAGTGTCGATTGGGAAAGTGGCTGTGAAATTCTCCCACCATGATGCTGCGGGTCCTTCAAGCTGATGTGCGGCAAACTTCACCTTCTCCGCATCTGTGCATCCTGCTGTGGTTAACTCCCTAGCTGTCTTGCGGAGCCAATCATCTGCTACTATCGGCTCGGTGCTACTGGAAAACACCGGTGGATTCAGCCTAAGAAAACGGGCTAAGTGGTCAACAGGTGGTGGTGGTGGTGGTGGTGGTGGGTTGTTGTTGTTGTTCCCCTGATTCTGATTCTGGACTAGCAACTGCATCAATGTGTTCTACTGCTGGATCAACTGGGTGAGCTCCGGTGGGAAGGCAAATCTGGGGTCACGTCTCGGAGGCATCTAAGGGTTTAGAAAAGATGAGATGTAAGAATAGAGGGGGTCTAAAGAGAAAACACTACCCATATGCACATGAGGCAAAAGCAAACAATTCACTTCATTCAATCAAACAAGGGCATACAATCGATCTATCTATCGCAAAAGTGCTCGGACTACTATATTTACATGGTGGACTACTACTACTGATGAGGTGGTCTACTAGAAATATTCTTCGGTTGCAGACTCCATGATATCTGCTCCAGCTTCATCAACATAGTCATCATCGCTACTATCTAGATCCGAGTCGGTGTCGTCGGTGATGATGTAGTCTTCCGGGCTAATCTCCTCGGGTTCTTCGTCTTCATCTACTGGTGTAGGGCCTCCTATAAATATTCCAATCTTCTTGATCAGGTCGTCATTCTTCTCCACCAACACTTCAATTTCCTCTTCATAATCTTCACGTGTAGCCTTGAGTTCTTCCTCCAGTTCCTTGATTTTAGTCTTAGCCTTCTTCAGATCTATCATGTCGGCGCACATCTGGTTCCCCTGTCGTCGAATGTGCTTGTTTAACTCCTGGATAAAAACTGCGATTGATCAATCCTTCCTGGTTCTGATCATCTCCCAGTGCTCATCTCGGCGCCCACAAATCTGGTAGATAGTATCCTTGAGATCATTGCGGTAGACTTCTCCAATGCGTCCCAGGGCGATGTGAGCTGCCATGCTCTTTCCTAGACTCCAAGTTGGTGCATCAAAAGAAAACTCTATGGGCTCAGTGACTAGCATGAACGTCCTTCCTGGAACTTGAACTTGAATCATCCAGCGCTCTTCTTCAGGTAAAGTGGCATTGTAGGTTCCTGTGAAGCTTGGTACTCCTATATTCAGGTATCTAGTGAGTTCCTTCAAGTGACGTCCAAAGGGTGTATCTTCATCCGGTTGCGTGAACTTGTTCCTTGCATCCGCCATCCTAAATGAGTAGAAAAGATGAGGAGTCAGAAGAGAAGAGGGTGAAAAGTGATCTAGGTCTTTTAGCTTAGTGGTCGTGTCCTACAGTCAGCGTGTGCTCTGATACCATCTCTGTAGCAACCAGACCTCAAACAGTCTGATCTCTGTGCTCCGGTGTCATCCCTGGATCAGTAATGCTGACACCACACAATACTCGGAAGATTTATAGCAGAGTAGCAATCACACACTTATTACATCGAGTGTCTCAAAAGAGAACTTATTACAATAAATATGGCTTAAGGCCATCTAATAAAGATAACAGCGGAAGGCTTGGAAGATAAGTGAGTCCATCAACTCCAACGGCATCACTGAGTATAGAACCACGACCTAAAACTCCTTAATCGTCGTCCGAAAAGTCTCCAACATTAACGTTGCAGCCCGAAACGGGTCAGCACATGGAATATGCTGGCAATGTAACACATAGAGAGCATTGGAATGAAATAGCTATACTATATGCATATTTGGCTGGTGGAAAGCTCTATGGTTACAATTTTGCGTAAAGCCAATTTTTCCCTACTTCAAAGGAATAAATTTAATTACTATCATGGTGGTTGTTAAACATTGAGAATGGTTGACAGCATTCTCAATCCCAATTAAAAATATCATTATCAAAACTCAACAAAATTAATTTAGAGTAGCATGTTGAGATTCACACGATAATCCAAGTACTAGATACTCAAGATGTCCATAACCGGGGACACGGCTAACCATGATTAGTTTATTACACTCTGCAGAGGTTTGCGCACTTTTCCCCACAAGACTTGATCGCCTTCGTTTGGTTTCTCGCACTACATGGTGTTTGAGAAGACGGATGACCGAGACATAGTCTTTCAGAAGTGCTAGCACCTTACGATCGGGTAGACCGTACCACCTACATCCCCTACATCTGCTAGTCTACCACTGTAAGAGTTCGCACGACTTAGTCAACTATGCTAGAGCCCATAATAGCTTGTGGCTGCACACGAAAGTTTCTAGTATGAATAGTCTCATGATCCCTTTGAGCCTGGGTGGCGGTCCAAAAGAAAACAAGCAAGTCCTGGAATACCCTGGTGCCTCAATCCACCCAGATGTGTGTTTAAGTTGCCACCTTAGATAAACCATTAATTAATAAAACTCACATCTGTCATGGATATCACTCACCCAATCCACGTCTACTAGCATAGCATGGCATAATAAGCAAACGTAGAAGTAACTCCCAAAGGTTTGATAATAAACAGGTAATAGGTACTACCTCATCTACTTCCCATCCCACAATTTAATTAGATCCTAACCATGCAATGTGTGAGGATTGATCTAATGCAATAAAATTGGGTAGTAGAAAAGGTATGATCGAAGTGTTACTTGCCTTGCTGATGATCCGGGAAACCTAGCGATTCGAAGTAACAAGCGATGCACACCGGTATTCTATCGCAGACAAACAAACAAGCATACAATAAGTACTCATCTAATGCATGGGTAAAACTCAAATAAGAGATCTAACCAGAAGGTTCAACTTAAGAACTCCGGTTGGCAAAAAGAATCAAATCGAATGAAGCAACGAAAGTCAAATGGCGAAAGAAAACAACTACATTCTACTAATCTGGATCTAGGGCAAATTTTACAGTAGCAAAAACTGGTTTAAGTTGATTAAACGAATAGAGGGGTTCGAGACGAAACTCTAGGCGCTTGAATCGCCTGATCCCGATAAACGAGCGAAAAGTTATACTAAAACGAAAATCGGATCAGGAATCACGATCAGAAAAATCGCGGATTAAATCTGAGAAAAAGAAAAGACGATGAACATCCGCTAGAACGGATGAACGCTCGCTATTTAAATAAACGGGAAAAACCGATCTATTTTAAAAAAACTGAATCTAGAAAAAAATAAACCGACGAAAACCGACAAAAACATCAGTTTTTTTTAAAAAACCGGCGGCACGGATTTCGAGGCGTGGCAAACCTAGGGCGGCGGGATCGACGGCGGCGGCAGCCGGCGGGGCGGCGGGTGGCGGCGCGGT